>NC_073344.2:20840000-21143750 GCF_027580225.2 Misgurnus anguillicaudatus | reverse complement strand
AAGTTAACTAAGGTGTGGGAACCCTGGCTAGGTATCAGGTACATCATGGAGAATTTGATATTTAATTGTCCTAAAAATAATGTCTTTGTGCAAAACAAAAAAATTAATAGGCTTCATCCTTCATTTCTTTATGCAAATTATAATTTGTTAATTTATTGTTTTGATTTTGGATAAAATGAGACATAAACTTTACTGTACAGTTAACAAAGCTTACAAGTTGAATATCATTTACATAATTTTAAGGGTTAAAAACAAGGTTCAGATGGAGTTGAAGTCACAGGTGTGTTGTGCCGTAAGGGGGATAAAAAAAACTGAATAGAGACTGCAAAGAAGCTCTCAATGTACAGCCTGCAGATATATTCAGTCATTATAGTGGGTGTTGACTGCTTTAGTCTGTATGTGTGTTTGTGAGCAGCAGTTAGAGACTTCAACAGTCCTCCAGCGTCTGTTTGAAGGGTCAGTGCTCTCTTTAGTGTATTCTGTATCCACGCTTACTCAACACTACCGGAGGACACGTTTTAATGCCTTTTGAAACACCAGTTTCCTGTATGTTCAGTCATAAATAGATCAAAGAATAAAACGGTGGTGGTAAGTTTTATTATGTCGAAAATGTTCTGAACAACAAAGTCTGTTTGCTGTTAGATTTTTATCATCGGAAATTAAGATGACTAATGGATGAGTTCATGTATGCGTGTGCTAATGACTAGTCATAGCTCGCAAAGACACGCCAAACTCCTTCACTATCAGAGAGGAAGTAGATCCTGCATCCTTCCTGGCACAGCCATCTTTCCCAACACCCTTCCTCGTGTGCGCATGTATATATGTCCTTTTAGGATTATGCTTATATACTATTCATAAACCATCCAAAATCATCACACTTTGAATACCTTCCCTTTATAGAGAACTTCAGTTTGACAAGTTAGCATAAAGAAACCATCGTGTTTCTTAAAGGGTCTGATTCATCAGCAAAGACTGAATGAAGTGTTTCATGATTCAGTGATTCAGAAGTGACTATAAACCAATCTCAATGCTTGATTTAGCACCATAACATACACAGATGGTAAGAGAATGACTGTGAATATGTCTTGTAGAATCGTGATGCCTCTCAAAGTGCACATTTATCTTTATATCCCTCATTTGTGCTACTCGGAGGTCTGCAGGGGTAGACTAAGCTAAAGTGAATTATTAAAAACCATGCACATTAGTATTCCAGTAGTGTTTCTGGTCTGTTTAAGTTGATATGAAGACACAATCGCTAGATTTCCTGGTCTCTGGCTTTCGAAGCCCCCTCGCTTGCATTTCTTCCTTTTCTTTACGTATCGGGTTTTTGTCTCATTGTGCATACTTCTATGGAGGACCAAGTCTGCAAAAATTATAAATAAATAAATACAAAAATAAATGTACCAAATATATAAAACAAACAAACATGAATAAATAAATACAAAATCTAATATGCAGAGAAATATAAAAACAACTATAATTTTTTATTGCTACTTACATTTTTTAATTATTTTTTCCCCACATTTATTTATGTATTTATTTATTTTCACATTTATTTATTTTCCACAAATGTGCAAAAATTATAAATAAATAAATACAAGAATAAATGTATTTAAAACAAACAAACATGAATAAATAAATACAAAATCAAATATGCAGAGAAATATAAAAACAAACATACATTTTTTTATTGCTACTTAATTTTTTTCACACATTTATTTATTTATGTATTGATGTGGATTTATTTATTTTCACATTTATTTATTTTCCACATTTATTTATTTATTTCTATGTTTCTGTCTCTTGATATGTTAATGAGAAGGGGAGTATTTTTCTTTAGGTATAGCAATGGAGCACAGAGTGAAAAAATATATAAATGTTTTTTTTTTGCTAGATTGGTCCTCCATATACTTCTTCTGTACACTAAAATCTGATTTTAATTTTTATGGGTAATCTTAAAAAATAGACATAGATACTTCAGAGTATGTAGTAAGACAGTAGGGTTGCCGCGGTGACAGAATTTTCCCACCGGTTAATCAGCGCGCACAAAACTGGTTATCCCGGTATCACCGGGTGGGAGGGGCTTATAAATGCGCATGCAAACGTGCACATTTTACTTTCGCTTTTGAATTACGCAGCTGTTTAAATGCAAGTAATTCTCACAGAACCCGCCAGTCCCAAGCAGAGCAACCGGCTACTTCTCCATAAAGCGCTGCTTGAATGATGGGTTTATTATTTTTCTTGATGATAAACACAACAACAAAACGATCTCGCTTATACTAACCATCATATATGTATATTATAACAAAAACGAGTAAGCACGCGGCTTCTGCCATCTTCTGGTCAGTCAGCTTGCCTCGCACTCTAACAGAAATAAATGAAATCTGACACCTGCTGCTCTGTGATGTGACGCGCGTTCAGCTCCACTAACGAAACTAAATGATTTAATTACATGAAAATATCAAAACAACGGTGAAAGACGGTGTCGCGGTGGGCAAGTGATCTAACCGGTGTGAGGCTGAAGCACCGGTTATCACCGTTTCACCGACTATCGCGGCAAGCCTATAAGACAGTACACCATGATAAACTCTATACAGTACCAAAGCTATCATTGGGATGATACCCTTTATAAAGGTCCCAATATGTACCATTTAGGGACAAATATGTATATATTTGGTACCAATACTTACCTTTTGAGGTACTAATATGCAATCCTAAGTACAAATGTGTACTTTTTGCAAAAAGAGTACCACCCCAGTGACAGCTTTTGTAGGGACTACCATGCCATAAGAGTTTTATTATTCCAGACATCATCAAAAGTACCTTGATGCCGCAGACTATTTGGTTGTATACTGTTTGCATTCAGGTGTAGTAATCTGAAAGCATTCCAGTGCCTAAACTGGTTGGAAAGGTTAACTACGATCATTTCTTAATATTACATTTTAACGTGGGCTCCCAGAAAACCTGCACGTCCACCATCATGATGTGTTAATGGAGAGAAGATGTTTGTCAGTGACATCATAGCTTCCAAACACATGGGGTTTGTGGACCTGAGGGCATGCGTCACTGGCACACACCTCCTTCTGAAAAGCCTCTGGTTATTTTCCCTTCATCTCCTGTTTCCATTTTAAATGAGGGGTTTTGTTTTACATTTATCTACTGTGTAGTTCACACCAGGACTGTTAGGACAAGTGTTAAGACACTTCATTTGATGTCTATAGTACTTTTCGGACGGGATTAGTTTTACGTAGGGAGGTGGGGAAGTTTTATCAGAGCTTCTCAGTGATTTTAGTCCTGTCCGAATGCTCCATGTCAGTAATCATTACGGACAATGTCAGTAAAGATTACGGCGATTTTACCTTCTGTAAAAAGGTCAGGAGAAATTACCTCAGGTAATACTAATCCAGTGCGAATAGACCTGCTGTAAATATACACGTAAATGTTTTACTGAGTTTTCTAATCCCGTCCGAATTGACCATAAATATTACAGATGTCCTGTGGTAAAATTACATTACGCCATCTACCCCTGTAAAACTAATCCCGTCCGAATAGGGCTTATGTCAGGGGGTTTTAATACTTCATAATAGCTGGGACCCCCACAATGTAGCTTCAGCGAGAGACCCCTTTCCTAAAATGTATATCCATATTTTGTATAAAGGAACCTTTAAGCTGCGTTAGATAAATAGTAATTGTGATATTATAAAGACAGAATAATTGGCTACACAGTAGACTTTTACTATTTTTGCATAGTTGTTGTTGGACGCTTGAACATTGTGAGTTTACTCTCTTTAATCGCGCGTGAAAGCCGCACGTGCAATTCGAGTCATTTTGAAACGTTCATGTGGAAATAAGCGTCATGGGAGGGGCTTCTGCGACTCCGCTCGCTCCTTGTAATCATGTGACTACTAGAGCAAGCTCCTGATTGGTTAACGCGGCCTGAATATCCAACTCGCGTGTTCCCTGCGTCAACCCTCAATTTGTGCAGAACGCACCATTCGCATCGCACCATCTGCTCCGCACTATCCCCACCATTCGCACCTTGCCATTTGTGCGTACCATGCCGCAGGATGCCTGTTCGCATCTTTGCATTGACTTAACATGAAAAATCACTCGTGTTTGCCGCCTTTTCCGCGTCTGATGTAAATGCCACATTAGAGTCCGTTTGTTAAGTTTAAGTTCATTATTTCAAATGTAAACGTGTTGTATGCGCGCTCATAATGGAAGCGATGCGCTCGCGACTCATTCGTTTTTTCCAGGCGAGTCCGCATTGAGTTAAAAACATCTCAACTTTTCAGAATGTGCAAGCGCACGGCAGGTCATGTGACAAAAACCTACGAATCTTTTCACACGTTTTTAGGCGCGACGTGTGAACGGCCCCTTATGCTGCATAGCGTACACACCAAACGCGAAGCAACGCATTTTTTGCTCTAGATTACTCACTGGGTTTAACGCTCAAGTTCAATATTTTCAACTTGTGCGAAGACTTGGTGCGTTTTCGAAGCAATCATGCCACCCAATTCATGTCATTTAAATGCAATTCCCCACGCAAGTTTGCATCTCTGCATTGACTTTGCATGTAAACTAGTTGTGCAAATCGTTGAATTTGCGTTTAGTGCGTACGCTCCGTTAGAACCTTCCGGAGGGACCCCTGGACCCCAGTTAGAAAACCCCTGGTCAATGTGATTTGCTACCTGTTTCGCTTATACAAGATTAGTAAACCTGAACACAAATGCTCAAAGCTTTCACTCACATGTCTGATCGTGGACCCTCTTACATGTTTTCTTGTAAATTAGCATTTTTATCAGACTCTTATTGAATTCTGCCAACACACCGGTATTTCTGAAAGGCCTGAGGCCGGAATTAAGTGGATTTGAAAGTATTTGATGAATGTATAATACGTGCTTAGAGCATTCGGTTAATATCATTAATTTTTTGATGGAGTTGCGTTTAGAGGCGTTTATATCTCAGCTTCTCATGTTTCGATGATTTCTTTCACATTTCTTTCTGTTGACGTATACTCTGTGACGTACTTCAAATAGAGTTGTATGTTTATCACATAGACAAGCCGTGGGATTTATCAACAGACCTTCTGACCTTTGCTCTTTACACTTTGACTGACCCCATCCCTAAGCTGCTCAGACCTTACCAGGTACATTTCGTGACTTTAGTTCATAAAGGGGTTTTGGTCTTACCCTCACAAACACCCTCCAGCACAAGGTCATTGCACTTAAGGACCAAAGTTCAAATTTTTCCCGGAAGGTCGATGAATTTAATTGAGTTTCGCAACAATAACGAGAAACCCCGAGTTGCACAAGTCCAAAAAACACATACGCAACACTTAAACTGATTTTCAGAGGTTGTTAAGGTTTAATGCACTGATGTTAGCTTTTTAATCATGGCACTAGGAAGAGGTGCATGCGGGACACCTGAAGTTATTCTGTTTGTAATGTGGACCTTTAGGGCAGTTGTGTGTATATCTGCGCAGTGTTTCTTCCAATAGCCTCCTGGACACAGCTGTCAGGATGGTCTCGTGTTGGTGGAATGTTGAAAATGTGGCCATGTGTATTTTTACTGTGCATGAGGACGGCTCGCAGATGCTTACAGCTACATGCAAGGTCTCTGCACGCACATGCAGACGCTCGAGAAAAAATGCGAGATCTTTTTTTGATTTTAACCTCACGTTTCTCTAATTGCACATAATCGGAGCTCTTTAAGCTCTCATTAAAACTATCTAATGAGAATATGTCTCATCATGTCACATTCGGTGCAATCACTCCCAGTATCCTGGCATATAATTTTTTTTATATATTTAAGGAAGAAAAGACATGAGATGAAAATCAGTCTAGGCGATATCTATTCATGATTCAGCTTTTCTTGATGTATGCATGTGAAATCATCCACTTTTATTTCACTATTAACCGAATAGTTCACCCAAAAATGGTGTCATCGTTTACTCACTCTCATGTTGTAACAAACCTGAATAAATAATTTTTTTTGTTCTGATGAACACAAAGGAAGATATTTTGAGGAATGTTTGTAACCAAACCGATCAGATGCCTCATTCACTCCTATAGTAAGTAAAAAGAATACTATGGAAGTCAATGGGGCTTCTGATCGTTAAACTCCATGCATCAGTAGATTAAAGCAAATTTTCTTGAATGTTTATTTAATTTCATTAGTTTTGTAAGTTTTATTAGCAATCCTGTAGCCTATTCTGTAATATATTTGGTCATGTTGCTCAATTTTTAGATCATTGCATTAGCGGTGCAAAGGTCAGGGGTTTGATTCGCACACTACTGATGCTTTTCCATTGCATAGTACCCCACGGTTTGGTTTGGTTTGGTTCAGGTCGGGTCAGCTCACCTCACTTTGACTTGGTTAGCTTTTCCATCGAGTTTAGTAACACTTCGAAGTGGGAGGGATTATAGGCATATCGTTATATTTGCACTGCCTAACGCTGTGACATCATATAAGTGAGCGCGTCGTTGTTCATTCCCATGCGTTCATTTATTTCTCAGTCCGCCACTAAATTAAAATAGTATGTTTTAGGGATGTAACGGTATCAAAAAATCACGGTACGGTAGTATTTCGGTATGATGCCCACGGTACGGTAATTATTGAAACATTTGCAGTAAGAAAAAAAAAACAAATTAAGACTTGGAAAAACTCCCATAAGTGTTTATTAAACAAGACTGAACATTACAATGTACAAAGTGTAGTTAAGTGTTTACAATTTTCATAAAAAGGACAAAAAAATTAAGTTTCATTTTAGTTTGTCGACTTTAAACAACTCCCAATCAGTCAGGTTTTAAGAATTGAGTGACTCCCTCAATTGACCTAGTTTTTATTATTATTAATATTAATGCTAATGCTTGGTACTCCTATGAAAGCAACGGTTGTGATTGTAGAATCAAGAAAAGATGATGGGTTTTAAGATGGGTCAATTCCTGAAAACAAAAGCAACCCAGTAAAAAATGAAAATTGCTTACTTATTGTAGCTGGACTTAGACCTGAGGTCAGCTCACTTAATACAGGGGCGCGTTTCCCAATCGGAAGTCTGCAGCCTCTATGGGTCGCATTTGTAGGCTGCATACGTAATGAAGACCGTCTTATTTCAAAATATTAACATTTTTAAAGTTGACTATTATTCTTATTAAATCGTATATTATTGTAACACGCTTATGACTTGCGAATGTAATACTCAGTAAACTTAAATACACCAGGCGTTTAATGACGGATGCAGCCTGCATATGCAACCTAAGGAGGCTGCAACCTTCTAATTGAGAAACGGCATACACACTCTGCTCATTCACGGATTTACTCACTCGTTTTTTGAATGTCCATCACATTTTGTCCTTCCTCGTTTCTTGTCACAGCGAACGCGAACTTTTTCGACACATCAGATTTAAAATCCGTGTTTCTTTTGCTTCCGCCATTGCCGCTCCACTTGTAGAGAGGCGTCAGAGTAGCACGCATGGGATTATGGGAATTGTAGTTCCCGCGTCCCTCCACTCGCTTTACTTGACCGGAAAAAAACTACACGTGTTGCCCGGAAGACCTAACGTTTTACCGATCATGTGACCACGGTGGTACCGGGAAAATCTTCTACCGCAATACCACGAAATTTATAATACCGTTACATCCCTAGTATGTTTACAAATAAATCTTTGCACCTCACATTTATCACTCTGTCTCACATGAAGGGGATCGCGCACCGGCCGCGCAGCTCAGCATCGCGCCGCGTCGCGTCGCGCCTAGGACAACTCGGAGGTATTGTAAACCGGAAGTGGACGTTAAATAGCGCGAGCTTCGTCAGATAGCGTCTACTTCAAAATGTAAAATATACGTTAGCAATGTTAATCGTTAATGATTTGGGACAAATATGATGTTATTTATTGTTAAACTATGTGAGTGGCGCTCTGTGGCGCGACAGGGAACAACTTCCTGAGTCACAGCTGGGCGGCGTGGACAGGCGCCACCTGGCGGTGCCGGTGTGCGTATACTCTTAGAAAACAATGTGTTCGATATTTTTAGAACGGCGCGGCGCTGAGCTGCGCGGTCGGTGTGCAACCCCCTTGACTGTCTCACATGACAGTTTCTGTACAAATACCCGCGGCGTCAGTCGACGCGCTCTGCTGTGCCTCATTTAAGTTGCATTTAAGCATACGCGGACGTGCGCGTCGCGGATGTGCCGCCCGCCACAAACTGCAAGTTTGGAAAAAAACTGATATAGTGTTCCTGATTTTCAACCTGTGGATATTTTCATCGCTAAAAGGGAGTTTGGGAACTTACAGCAAAGCACAGATGACAACAGGTTTACTCGAGACAGTGCAAGCTAGCATGAAGGTAAAGCTAATATCAGGTACTACGTACTGCACCCAGTGGAAAAGCCCCAAAAAGTAAGCTGATCCAAACCAAACCGTGGGGTACTATGCAATGGAAAAGGGCCATTACTGACGAAAAGCATTGCTTGAATGCGCACCGTAAGTCACTTTGGAAAAGCATCTCTTAAATGCATAAATATAATGTAACATTATCCCCAGAATGTATGATTTTGAGATCAACACTTGCCATTTTAAAATGCATAACATTGCATCTTTGCTATGTAGTAACACTGCTTAGTAGCTACTATAGGATCCAAGGGTCTTCTTGGTGTCAGCTATGCTTTAAATGAAATGCATGAACACATGCACGTCATAAAGGCCACCTGTGCTTGCTCACTGTTACTATATAATGTCTAAGCAGATACCATGCAGAAGAAAACCACGGATGTTCGGTTGTCATGCCTGAATGTGATTGGTCAATGCAACGTGCTCAGAGAGACTCTCGAACTGAGTACTAATGTTGGTGACTGATGATTTTGCAGTAGTCATTTGCATGGGTTTATAACATTTGTAAGCACAGGCTGTACTGCCATCTAGTGTTTGTAAAAGAAAGTCTTAGCAGCTCTTATTTTGTTTTTATTTAGAACTACAATGAACTGATATGTACATACATTTTATTTATTCCATGTTCATTTTAGTTGTCTGTAAAATGCTGCTTTTGTGTTTGTGTAGGTAAAGACGAGGTGAGGATGCAGTTGGACTCGGCTCTCCAAGATGTCAACACGCGCTATGCTGTGCTGGAGGAGGTGGAGAAGAGAGCCGTGTGTCGAGCGCTTGTCGAGGAAAGAGGACGATTCTGCTCCTTTGTCACAATGCTCAAACCCGTCCTGGATGAGCGTCTGAACAGATAATATAACCTTGTGATTAGGGCTGGGTATCGATTCAGATGTTCCAGATCGATTCGATTCACAAGCTATCAAATCGATTCGATTTCGATTCTCGATTAAATTTTTGATTCTGGTTCTCGGGTAGGTTTTTATACTCGATTCTCGATTCAACTCAATGAATATCGATTTAATACAAATACCTGGGATGCACGATATATTGTCCGACATATCGTTATCGGCCGATAACTGCTTATTTTTAATATTATCGATTATCGGTCTGATAGCAAAATTAGCCGATAAATGAAAGCTGATAAATGAAGGATTATTTTGGTTTGTTGAACCACTTCACTTGCTCATTGCTGGCCATGTGGAGTTTTGATTGGTGCTTTCTGTGACATAGCACGAAGATGACATGTGTTGCGGGCTTAAGAAGAGTCTAGCGCAAAGACAAGATGCCCGCGGTCTGGGAGTTTTTCATTGTGAAATTAATATGAATATTTATCGGCCTATATATATATATATATATATATATGCTCTTTGAGAATCGATTTTTAATCGACCACATTTTAAAAAACGATTAATCGAAAAATCTATTTTTTTTGCCCAGCCCTACTTGTGATACTTAGGCCTATATCTGTTTATGTTGCTCAATTTGTAGATCATTGCATTAGCAGTGCAAAGGTCAAGGGTTCAAAAAATGCATTCCAAGGCACCTTAGGCCCACCCATTTATTATTGGATCACCTTAGGTGGATGTAAATTGGGTCTAATGTACTCAAATGGTTTATTGTTTGAGCGCAATTCGTTTCATATTCCATTCGCTAAATTATGTAAACGTCTTGGTAATGGTGGTTTTGTTGGTAATGTGTATATACAATATTGCCTACTAACATATTGATCATGGCAGGATGAGGAGATAGGCATGCTGGGTGAGGTGACTCACTTACAGACGATTCTGGAAGATCTTGGCAACCTGACGGCCAATCCCAACACACTGCCACCTGCTAGTGAACAGGTACCTTTGTAGTTGTTAGCGACTGAGTTATGCATATTCTCGCTCTTTCTGACACTCTGACTTGCTCTCTTTTTTTTAAGGTTATTCATGATCTTAAAAGCTCTGACTACAGCTACACGTATCAGACTCCACCTGGGTCTCCTACCAGCACATTATCACGCAAGAGCAGCATCAGCAGTAAGCTTAGTAAAAGACTTGGGTTTTTAGCCATATACCTAAAGGGCTTTTCAAAGCGAATGACAAAAGATGAAAAAGCGTCTTTAGATATTTCAGGCCTGTGAGATAGGTGGCGCTGTTGGGCAATGAGCTTCATCCTACTTTCACCATAGAAAACCAAACAAAACTCTGTGGAAGAAAACAATGTTCTGTCGTTGTTTTTGTAGCGCGTTAACGCGTCAAATATTTGTGGCCTTATAGGCACACTCCACTTTTTTTGGAAAATGCTAATTTTCCAGCTCTCATAAAGTTAAACATTTAATTTTTATCATTTTAGAATCCATTCAGCCGATCTCCGGCTCCAGCTGTACCACTTTTAGCATAGCTTAGCATAATCCATTGAATCTGATTAGACCATTAGCATCGCGCTAAAAAAATAACCAAAGAGTTTTGATATTTTTCCTATTTAAAACTTGACTCTTCTGTAGTTACATTATGTACTAAGACCGACAGAAAATTTGAAGTTGCGCTTTTCTAGGCAGATATGCTAGGAACTATACTCTTATTCTGGCGTAATAATCAAGAACTTTGTGCTGTAACATGCCTGCAGCAGTTGGAATGATATTACGCAGTGCCTGAAAATAGTCCCCTGCCATTGAAAGTTACTAAGGGGACTACTTTCGGGGTTCAAATGTCTATAGCTAAGTAAGGCTTACTGTGTGATTAAGAGTTGCATTTATGTTTATGATGTATTTGATGAGGACTTGATCTTTCTCACTTTAGTAACTACGCCTCTGTACGTCATGTGCCGTCTCTGGACTCGATCTCAAGCGCGGTAGATGGACTTCACCTGCGACCAACAGATATAACTCAGGATCATACACACCACATGATTTTTTTCATCTTTACTTAATTGATCCAATCTTGTATCTAAGCTTACAAAACTCAAGAACTCACACACAACATCATTTAGCCCAGAGTTGCGTCATCTCGGCCAACCTGTAGTCCCCCCCAAATCCACAACCCAATCAAAATCAAGACCCTTTGACCCTAAGGCCAAAGAATGGGGCGTTTATTATACGTACAGGGCACGTGATGTCATTTTTGGCATCAAAAGAGTGAGTGCGTAGTGTCACTCTGGTTCAAATTTATATTGTACTGCTTATTTTGTATGTGTAAGTCGTGCATGCGTGTACAGGAAAATGTTATGTGTAGGTCAGGAGATGCATTGCATTTTGTTAAATAAACTATACTTTTGTGCGTTCGTACGTGCGCGAACAAACGTTCACAAACACATAAAAAAGACTATACTCCGGGCTTAAGGCAGGGGATTTCAAACTTTTTTTTGTCAGCTGAACTTCCTTTAACTAAATTATTTACTTGAAGTACCCCCTTAGATTTTAAATAAATATTTAATAATTTAATAGCACATTTATTTATAAATAAACATTTCTTTTTCATCCGTATTAAAACTTTTATCAGAAGTATTTTACAGAGATATTGTTATTATTACAGTTTTAGGACCTTCATCTGATAATTTCTGACACTGCCTGATCAAAATGTCTTTATTATTTTGCGTATCAAGAAGATGCACTTCAAAATGATACCAAATCTTTTGATGATGCGTATAATACATAAATATACAATATAGTTAGTACAGTACAGTATAGTTAAGAACAAAAAACTATTAAAATACTTATTTAAACTCTAAAATATTAAACGTCATTATGTAACTTAAAAGTAAATGAGCACTACGGGTTGTATATAGGGGTGGGCGAGATGACCAAAATTTTCTATAACGATTTTATATCATGATATCGATATGTATCACGATAGAGGTTTTTTTATCTTTTGATAAGGTTTTTATGTTTTTAAAATATTTAATAAAAATATTTTTATAAAAAACATAAAAAAGAAGATAAAAACAAACAAAACTCAAGCTTTTTGAAGATAAACAGTCAGTGATGTAAGAATGATAATAAATAAAATAATAAAGGCTGGGAAAAGATTAATCGTGATTAATCGCATACAAAATAAAAGTGATTTTTTTGCATAATATATTTGTGTGTACTGTGTGTAATTATTGTGTATATTTAACCACACACAAATACATATACATATATTCATATTCATATATACACACACATGTAAATGTTTCTTAAATACATACATGAATGTGTGTGTATTTATATATACATAATAATAACACACAGCACACACTCATATATCATGCTAAAAATCACTTTTTTTGTATGCGATTAATCTATTCCCAGCCCTTAAAATAATTCGTTTTAAATTTAAATTTTAAATAATTTTCTCTCAATGCTGTTTGATTAACATGAGTGACAGACAGGAGCAAATTTAGGTAACTTCCCCTTTAAGACTAAAGTCTGGATCTAATATACTGTTAAACATGCGTTTTCTCTCTTAGCTGTTTACTTTCTCTTAAGCCCTAAATGGTTATGTTTATGAGGATACTTGCAAAGACGGGAATTTTGACGCATATATTTAAGACCAATAAAGCGGCAAAATTCTTACGAGCTTAATGGGCAGCGGATGTGCGACTTGCGCGCTCCTCTCACACAGAAACAGCGCGTGCTTATAGCGTTGTTGTTTGTGTTTCAATGGCTTAAAATCACTTGTTTTAAAACTGCGTGCTGAAATACGTGTACAAACGTTAAGTTTTCGTGACCACATGCACAGCAACGTGACATGGGGGCGTAACCTCGATAAAGACAAATTTCTGGTTTTTCATATCTACCGGTTTATCACCCACCCCTAATTGTATATGCATATAACTATGTATGTGACAAATTAAAAATGATCATTTGATATGATTGTGCTTAATAACTTGCTAAGCTTATCAGGCAAAAATTAATGGGTTAGATCCATAGGGAACACACATGATACAGATAAAATGTATACCCTGAATGCACTGTAAGTCACTTTGTAAATGTATTGTGTGATAATCTACTTGATGAAGGTTAACACTGCATTTCTGTATTTCTAATCGAGTACCCTAAAAGAGTTCTTTCAGCAAATTAAATAATTTAAAGGTCAAACAGGCTTTTATAATACTACACTTGGGAATTTGATGGGGCGTGGATTTGGCACGAGACAATCTAATGACGTTTCTCTTGTTGCATTCCTCCTCATGTCCACCTCCCAGCGCTCACGCAGTCCTCTCCTCCTGGTGGGAGGAGGGGAAAGCGTTCGCTCCCTCAGCGAGGGCAATTCTCCCACAATCACCCGCACCGCCCGCCGCGGCCCACACCTACGCCACAGGAGCACTGTGAGCATCGACTCTGTGTCGTGCTGTGTGTGTAACTGTTAATGGACTGTCAATGACTTTATGGTGCATGTACTTTTGTACACTTACCTCTAATAGGTTCCCTTATGTATTCATCATTGTCTGTGTGTGGAGGATGTGTTTGTTGCTTGTGAATGCAAAGAGCTCCCTCTGCAGGCCATTGGAGAGGAGTGTCTTCTGATAATCCTGTGTGACTTCATCAAGGCCTTGCATGCATACATAGTTGTTTCTTACATGACAGTCGTACGAAGAATTCTGTGCAATTAATGTAAACCAAAGATTTTATTTTATTTATCTACCGGGTGCCGATTGGTCAATTGCAGCATTTTTTTTGTATAATGGCTGCAAAACTAACTATTATTGAACGTTGTCTCAGCTAGTTGTTTTTTTGATAGTTGTACTAGTTTAATGTCACCCTGCATTTTCTATTTTCACATGTTAAATACTCTAAACTAAAGGAATAGTTCAACCAAAATATGTATGTGACTTCCTTTCTTTGGTTCATTTTTTTTCAACTATAGAGGCAAAAATATCATTGGCCCTCCCAGGTGAAAAAGTAGTACACTTCCATATTGTACTTAAAGTGTAAACTTAATATACAAACATTTCATCTTTAGTACTTCTTAAAGGGATAGTTCGGCCAAATATGATATTAAACCCATGATTTACTCACCCCCAAGCTGTCCGAGATGCATATGTCCATCGTTTTTCAGACAAACACATTTTCAGTTATTTTAGAAAATGTTTTAGATCTTTCAGTTAATCAAATGTGATGTTACGGGGTCCACGACCTTCAAGTCCAAAAATGTGCATCCATCCTTCACAAATTAAATCCAAGCGGCTCCACGATGATGAATACATGTCTTCTGAGGGTGGTCCGCGCGGTGCTGTTGTGGAGGTGTCCACATTTAAAACTTTATAAATGAAAGTGGCTACCTTCCGGTAGCACCGCCATCTTGGACTCCTCTGTATTCAGGAGAGAGTATTAGCGTAGTGTACGCACTTTTCTTAGTGACGTATGACAAATTCAGAGGGCGGGGGCACAGAGCAGCAGCAGAGTAACCTCCGTACGCTGCGTAAAGCTCTGATCTTGAATGCGGACGCGACTGGGATGGCGGTATTACCGGATGCGAGTTGTTTTCGTTTGTGGAGTTTTAAATGTGGATATTTCTGCGGCGAAACTGCGCGGATTACCCTCGGAAGGCCTTTTGTTTGTCATCGTGAGGCCGTTTGGATTTGTTTTGTGAAGGATGGATGCACGTTTTTTGGACTTGAGGGTCGTGGACCCCGTGGCTTCACATTTGATTAGCTGAAGGATCTGGGACATTTTCTAGAATAACTGAAAATGTCATCGTCTGAGGGATGATGGACGTGTGCATCTCGGACGGCTTCGGGGTGAGTGAATCATGGGTTTAATATCATTTTCGACCGAACTATCCCTTTAAGATGTTTTTAAGATTATCTAAGTGTACTTCACTGTGCTATTTTGAGACACCATAAATACGAACTAAAATGTGCTAAAAATGTTTTTTAAAAATGCATTTAGGTACCACTTGTATTAAACTTGAATAGCACAGTTAAGTACACTTAGATGATCTTAAGAATTAATTAAAAAAGATACATTTTTAGTATATTAAGTACAAAATTAGTGTGCGAAAATAAAGCACTTTAAGTACACTATGGAAGTGTACTACTTTTTCACATTATATGTCATGTAATGGTACACACATGTGACCATGGACCACAAAACCAGTCATAAGGGTCCATTTTGAAATAATAAATAAATAAATAAATAAGCTTTCCATTAATGTATGGTTTGTTAGGATAAGATAATATTTGGCCGTGATTAGGGACAGTATGAAAATTTCATATCATGATTATAGTGACCAAAGTTATCACGGTTATCAATATGGTTTTGTTAAAATGAGATGGAAATGTTCAAAAAGAACTGGTACACACACTGAACAAGTTTTATTTTTGAAACAACAAATAAATATTTCATGTGCCTGAAATTATTTCTGTGGTAAAAAAATAAATAAATTTGTCTAATACGTTTACCATGAATGAATACAATACATTATTTCTTAAATGCCTTCTTGTGCAAAAAAACTATGTTGCATGTGCGCGCCTGCGAGTTTTCTAAATCACGCTAATCAAACCCGGTTGTAATGATAATTACATTTTAAATGATAATACTAACCGTCAGGACATTTTATCGCGGTTAATCGCAGACATCCCAACCTGCAAAAAGTCATTTCAGGGAGGTATCCCGAAGCCCCCTACCCCCCCTTCAAAAAAAAAAAAAAAGGAGGACAAGGATATAACATTTCAAGATATTAAAGCATAATATTAATTTCTAGAGGCCTATGCAATTATTGGTAACACTTTACTAGGTCTCATTTGTTAACATTAGTTAATGTATTAACTAACATGAATTAACCATGAGCAGTACATTTGTTACTGTATTTGTTAATCTTTGTTAACGTTGGTTAATAAAAATATAGCTGTTCATGGTTTGTTCATGTTAGTTCACAGTGCATTAACTAATGTTAACAAGATTTTCATAATGTATTAGTAAATGTTTAAATTAACAAAGATAAAAAATGCTTTATAAATGCAGTTCATTATTATATGTTAATTAATGTAGTAAACTAATGTTAGCTAATGAACCTTATTTTAAAGTGTTACCCAATTATTTGTTAATTATTTTACAATATGTAGATGACTTTTACTATTTATATAAGCTGCTTATAATATTTATATAAACTGTTTTATTTATATTCTATTGCAACTTTAAACAGGTCTAAGGAGTTTGTTTTTTTTCATGTAGCCTTGGCAACTAGTAGCCAGCCTGAAAAATATGCACATGATATTAAACTTGTTGAACTCAATGTCAGTTCGGGAGAAGAGATAAAAGCCCGCCCACACTGACAATTGATTGGTTGATTTACCGGAGCAGGCCAATCAGGATGCTCTCTGTCTTACATGCGCTTAATGAGGCACACTAGCACACACAGGCAAGGTCTCCCCCTCCCTCTCTGCCGTGCGCGTCTACTCTTTCTTGCTCGCTCTTGATTCCGGGAGATTTTAACTAATTTGCGGGCATCAGGGAGCCGCTATCAATTTGCGGGAGACTCCTGGAACTTCCAGGAGACTTAGGATGTCTGTAATCGTGAAACCGGTAATCATCCCATCCCTAGCCGTGATATAAGTTTTTGGAAAATCTGAGAAAATCACCGTTAAAGTTGTCCAAATTAAGTCCTTAGCAACATATTAGTAATGATAAATACATTTTTGATATATTTATGATAGGAAATTTGCAAAACATCTTCATAGAACATGATCTTTACAAAAAATTGATAATTTTGACCCATCAGGGCTCAACGCAAATAATTTTTTATACTGGCCCAGTCGGGCAAGTGGTTCAGGTTTTCACTTGCCCTGCCAAAATTTTCACTGGCCCCAATAAAAAAAATGTCAGTGTCACATATTTAAAAATAATAATTCAAAAGTCAAATATAATTGTATACATAAAACAGACATGTTCCAACGAAAAAAGGCTCCCAACTTTTCTGCTTTACCTGTAAACTGACAGCAAACTGCAAAATATTGCATAATTTTTTTGTAAATTTCTGCTTCCAAGATGTTAAATAATATACATTGATGAAAATATATTTTAGTGACTGAGGGTGAACCACTGGCCCGATCGGGCAAGTGACAATACTTTTTACTGGCCCGAACATCTCTCACGCTTGCCCCGGGCCACCGGGCAGTCCTTTATGTTGAGCCCTGCCCATACCATGTGTTGTTGGCTATTGCGTGACTGGTTTTGTGGTCCATGGTCACTTGTCACAAGGTGGAGTAAATAAATGTTATATTTGTGTAAACTTTCCTTTTAAATTAACATTTTATGTCCACTTATTTATTTATTTGGTTGTGGTCTGTTTTGTGATTAATGACCCCGCTCATTGTACATTGTCAGGTTTTTAAATATCACATTGGTTGTGTACCCTCCCTCTATGTGTTGACACAAAAAATAACTTGTACACTTAACTATTACAACCTGCCTCAATCTTCATTAATCATTGTTATGTTTCATGGTGTTTTGTTGTTATTGCCCGTACTGTGTTTAAAGAGAATAAATGAATCTGTTCTTGTTATAGGATCAAAGTGGTGTTAACAGCCAGTGGCAAGGTCAAAACGCCCCAGGTACAGAGAATGGGACTTTAATGCCCCCACCACACAAAGTGTACAGTGGGCATGAGGAGAGATCCAGAACACTGTCTACTTCAGGCAAGGTACGTGTTTTTTTTTATGCTGGAATGATGAATTCATGAAGTGTACACATTACAGCGATTGTAACACTGTTAAAGGAATAGTTCATCCAAAAAAAATAATTTAGCCTATAATTTACTCCCCTAATGTCATCTTAGGTGTATATGACTTTCTTTCTTCAGCTGACCACATTTAAGGGCCGTTCACATTATAATCATAACTATATTAGCGTCCAAATCACAGAACAATAACAATACACATTCGCTCGCGCATTAATTTATGCAAATACGGTACTCGCGCAAATCACTTGCATATCTCTTGTAATAAAAACTTTTGCAATTCTTTACATGTAACTGAATGTGTAAATAAGCTGTTTGTGTTGCATTTACTCAGCGTTAACCAGCAGATGTCCTCAACACGCTGCGTTTTGCGTAACTCTAAACAGTGAATCTAATAGTTTGTGTAATCTCTTACCTTTTGGCGTATTTAATGTAGTAGAATAAAAAGCATTAACACTGGCCTAGTGGTTTTTGGATATTTTACTGCAAATATCTTAAAAATTGCACCTTTAAAATAAAACGATTTTTAAAACTACATTTTTATAGTTATCGTTATAATGTGAACGACCCTTTAGAGTTACAATTTAATAATATCCTGGCTCTTCCTAGCTTTGTAATGTCATTGTGGCCCAAAGGAATCCATACAACACCAGTGGGTTAAAGATCCAATTTGTATTATCTGCGCCGCTAGATGTCCAAATTCAATGTTAGGTTTACTTCCTGTCTCCTGAGATACCAATGCGTGGGCTTACAATAAGAATGTGATTGGTCGAGCCTGTCGAGTTCGAAAAATGGCACCAGATAAAAAAAAGCGCTAGATGGCGCCAGATCAAATCAATAACAATGACGTTGTTTAATGACGCTCTGAAGCAGCGTGGAATTATGGGATTTGTAGACTTTAACTCAACCGCTGATGGCCATCAATCAGACGCGAACGAGAAATCACGTTGACGGATAAGGTAATCAAGTCTTATAAATGTTGCGTTTGATGACATCGTTTATTTCATTATGTAAGTTTATATGTGATGTTCAAAACGAAATTGTCAGTCATAGATGTTACAGTATTAGTCCAAATTCGATGGTTAACACAGCACAGAATTAAGTTTTCAACTTACAATCTACAATGATTTTTCACATAATGTATTGACAAATCTTATTGTGAAGTGTCTTAAAATTACCATTTATATTGCTGTACAATACCTCTGTGCATCAAGTCCAATGCATGGGCTTACAATAAGAATGTGATTGGTCGAGCCTGTCGAGTTCGAAAAAATAAAATGGCGGCCAAGGAAGCGAATGGAGCACAAATTTAGTGTAAAGCTATATTTTCACTTTTTACACATTTTAATTGCATTTCTAGCAAGAAATTAGTATTGTAGTTTTCAAATATGTGATTAGTTATCACAAAGGCGCTCTCTGTTTATATTTCAAACACGCTGCCTTTGAAGTGCGTCCGAAAGTCTTTCTCTGAGCTGCCTTCATGACTCCGAAGTCATTTCCTGATGAGGCAGC
The DNA here is from genome assembly GCF_027580225.2 of Misgurnus anguillicaudatus. Taxonomy (NCBI): domain Eukaryota; kingdom Metazoa; phylum Chordata; class Actinopteri; order Cypriniformes; family Cobitidae; genus Misgurnus; species Misgurnus anguillicaudatus. The sequence goes on along the minus strand of NC_073344.2, from coordinate 21,124,213 downwards.
GAGGCAACAAGTCACTGCCTTGAGTTTCGGACGCAGCCGTGGTTTTTACGTCAGTAAAGGCGGTGACAAAGGGTCACATGGATATTAACGTCATTGACAGGAGACTGCACTGCCCCGTGTCAAGTTTTGAATGGAACTTTTCTCACGATTTACAAGTAGTTGAAAACATTACAGATATTGATAGTAATCAGCTGGACAAAATATAGTGGTTTTTGGACATTTTACTGCAAATATCTTACAAATTGCACCTTTAATATGTATCTTTTGAAGTGAAAATATATGTTTGCTAGAGAAAATGATTCATATTTTGATGCATCACATTTGAGCGTAAACACATATAGATCTGAAATGGCAGCACGTCAGCTCCACCGCTGTACTTAAGACGATCAATGGTTCTTGTGTGTCTTGTGCATAGACTGTAAAAAATATGGACGTAGTGTCCTTAATGTCACCTGTATATTTGTGAAGAGCTTTTTTGAAGCCAATAGTTGCCATTGCCATTTTGGCACCACATCACTCTGGATAACTGAAAATGGGTAAAGATGTGGGACTTGGATGAAGCTGAGGTGATTGGTTGCTGAAACACGCCTGCCTTGCTCGACGGTAGTGACAGCAGTGGCAGTTCACCTGTCACTCAAGTGTCCACACCCTTAATTATGCAGAACTTTAAGGCATAATATAATTTAAACAGAAAAAAATTCACCCCGTCATAGTTTTGTATAGTGTATTAGACTAATTTTGGGTGTATAATAATGTAAAGTGCTTTAGAGCAGATGTAATTGTGGCTCAGCCGTTTATGATTTTGTTTTTCATGGTACTGCAGTGATCTTGACTATTACTCTTATTTTAAAACTCTTAACTCAATAACTCTTAATTCTGATTGGCTCTGACTCCTGTCCATAGCCACAGACAGCCAGAGAGCAGCTGGCTCTTGCACTGGGAGGCGGGCTGAACTCAGACGCTCCTCGGACCAGTCGAGATTCACTTCATTGCTCCAGTGGATACAGCACACAGACGACTACACCATCCTGCTCCGAGGACACCATACCCTCACAGCATGGTCAGTATGCACACACATGCATAAGCATTTGTGGTCAGATTATCAGATTTATTTTCTTTATTTCACAAACATTTAAACATGCAGAACGATCCTAAAAATGATACGTAGTCTAGGGCTGTCACGATTAAGACGGTTAATTGTTTAATGAATTCTGACAATTAATTGCCTGTTTTAGGACTTTGCCGATTATGACGATTAATTGTCTTTTATTGTTTTGACATTTCTCATAAATTTTTTGCTTGTTTTTCACACAAATATATCTTTCAAAAACTGAAAAACACAATAACGTGTCTGAAAAATAACTGAAAATAAAAATGCTATCAAAATATACTGATTATACCAGAACAGGCATTAAATAGTAGCTAAGGTCAACGTTTATACAGGCGCTGCAGCTCCCCCTTGTGTTTATAGAGAGATGTGCAATCATCGTGGTGATCTGAAATCAGGTCAAACAATCGCGATGAGGTGATTATTTAATCATTGTGACAGCCCTGATGTAGTGTTTTACTTTCAACATTATTGATGCTCAAATTAATCTCATTTATAGCTTGTGTTTGCGTCAAATTTGAGGTTTGGGCATAATAGACCGATGTTAGACCAAATCAGATGTGCTTGCACAAATCACACATCTGTCCAGTGCATTTTTTAGGGCCTTTTGTATGTATGTTAAATGTACTTTATTGTTCTTTTACAGCGATAAAGAAAGAACCACCTCTATATGGTAGGTTTCTGAATGTCATTGCACAGACTGACTTGTATTCTCTCATTGTGTTTAATAATCAACATAATCAACAGTCATTTCTTTAGAGGAATCCATGTCATGTTACAGGCGTGCGTTTGTTTAAAGAGTATCATCTATATGTATTGAGTACTTGTAACCATGAGATATATAATATCTCGCATCTCATTGGCTGTCCTCTGTTATCCATCTTCTCATATCGTCCGAGTTGAGAGAAACAGCCCTCAAATACAGAGTTCATGTGCCTCATGAGTCATTTTTATCCATTGTTTGGATGGTAAATCAGTATAATTGTTATATTCATGTAGCTTTTTTACTTTTCATAAGTTCATCCAAAGGTTTTACAATAAGGAATTATTTGTTAAAGCGGCAAAAATGATTTCTGGGTTTCCACAATTGCTGTCTGAATATGTAAATTCATCCTTAATTACATTTAAACTGATCGTAAAAGTGCTGGCAATCTTATTAACAAAAACAGAGGTTGTTATCGAAAATGTTTAAGACTTTTTATGAATCTGTTCTTTCTCTCTCTTTCTCTCAGATTATGACTATATCTCTCTGCATGGTGGAGAGGACGCCCACAGTCAATCTGATTTCGATAAATCTTCAACGATTCCTCGCAACAGTGACCTGAGTCTCAATTACCGCAAAATGTTTCAAACCAAGAGGCCGGCGTCCACCGTCAGTCTGCTGATGGATCCCGAGCCTTTAGGACCACACACGGCCACTATTCGGCGTAAACCCTCCAGCAAGCCCAACATTCGCCGTGGAACCATCAGCGGAGGAGTTCCCATTCCAATCTCAACACCGCAGGTATTTATACACAGGAATGCTGTATGTATTACTTTAGGTTCTATTGAAATTTCTATAGATCGATGAAGTTAATTTTCCCGACTGTCAACTGCAGCTTATTAACCGTTAACCAAGGTTTTAATTTTAAAATTGTCATTAAGTAAAAATACAGTTGATGGTCTGTGACCCGGCTAAAACAATACAAACATGTCATTTAATTTGAACGTACAAACAGCAGGAACAGATCAAAAACAGAACCAGGATTCATACAATATCAACATTTTTAAAGAGTATGCAATCAGTCCAGAGGATTGATATCCAAAGTGAGCGGATTGTCTGTTTTTCATCTACCACAGTGGCCATTTCTGAAAAATTTGATTGTAATACAATGAAAAACATAACTTCCGGTCAGCATATCGCATGCGGTTTAGTCGCACAAGTTCAAAATTTTTTTGAACCGTCAAAACGGATCCGATATTTACGCATCCGCAGATGGTCGGCACCTCACGCATCCGCTTTGCGACTCTCCATAGGAAATGAATGACTTCCGGCTTATCGGCCGTCGTTTGTCGTGTGCAGTGGACCGGCGGCTATAGGCGATCAGCAAAGGTCTGGCCACTAATGTGCGGACCGCGCCATCTTGAACACACACGCACGTTTCCGTGCAGCTTCCAACCCATACTCAAGCACGGACACACATGCTGTACAAATTATTTCACATACAAATGATTACTTTACCAGACCGTCAAGGGAGCACTGATTCGCGAAATTTACAGACCATTCACAAATTAAGGATAGAAAAGTGGAGAAATGTCCGTAGGCACGTGTCGACATGCACCGTGCGTCAGTGGTATAGTGGTGTCTGAAGAAGTGGGTATACTCTTAATTTATGTCCCCAGTAGAAGTGGGTATACTCTTAATTTATGCTCCCAGTAGAAGTGGGTATACCCCATGCCATTATAAAAAGAGGTGGGTATACTCCGTATACCTGCGTATACCCTGCACTACACCACTGCCGTGCGTTAACAAATATTTTTCATTTAACCGAATATTAATCAGTCATAAATTCGTACCTTCGGTTAACCAGTCAATATGAACATCCCTACTCTAAAGATCTTTGACAAGCTATTCTTGATTTTGGACTTCTGTATAGGGTTCCCAAGGTCATGGAATTTCTTAGGGATGCACCGCACATTTTCGCCCGAAAAATGGCCCAAAAGAGCTTTTTTGGTTTACAGTCGAAATACTTTTATCACCGAAACAACACGGCTAAAATTTGGTGATGACACAAACAGAAACCACGACCTGCACGTGCTTGTCTGAAGCAACATGTATGCGGTGTGGATGTATTTAACCACAAAAGGGCACTAAAGTGAGCAGTTGTCTGTACGCACAGAGGCATACATGCGGTTGAATTTGTCCGGTCCAGACGTGATCATCGCAGTGAGTACGCCCTTCAAAGATCAGAACTCTTGATGTGTAAACTTCAGAGAGAGTCGCGCAAATGTGTCTCATACTGTAATTCATTAACATACATTTGCCGAATAAAGCAATGAAAAACAACGTAAAGTTTTTATGCTGCGCTGTTTGGGATTCGCCCTCGGTCTCTGTGTGCGCGCACGTTTAAGTGCCCTCAATAGTGCACACACACGAGTGAGACGCAAACAAGCGAACGTAAAATCTTTGTTATTGACAGGGCACATATAAACAAAATTATCTCCAAAGTATTCTTTTTCTAAAGTGTCTTAAGTGTATGTATAGATTACAGTCAGAAACCAGTCTCTGCTTATTTAAAGAGACAGTAACCTCAATTAACCTCAATAAGTCTGTGTCATTAATGTTAATCAAACAACCCAAGCCAAAGAAAAAAAAATCACTTCAATTTATACAATAAAGACAGTGTTAGGACTCATTTAATTCGATTTCTGTACCTAATACTAATGTTAGCCTTTATTAATGTGCAACTTTGTGTTTTTTTTTTATAAATGTTTGCAATTTCTTTTTGTTATTAGATTTTCCCCACCCCCTTTTTGCTGATCTGAAAAATAATCTGATCCGTGCCTCAAAAACTGTAATGTGATCCGAACCGTGAGTTTTGTGATCCGTCACACACCCCTAGTAAAGTTAGTATCATAGCCATAAATGCATTTGTACTAATAATTGGCATAATAATTTATTTCGGCGTTTCGGTTTTTCGGCCTTGGTTTCCTTTTTTTCGGTTTCGGCCAAGAATTTTCATTTCGGTGCATCCCTAGAATTTCTTAAATATAATGGACTAAAGGTCTATTCCAGACATTGGAATATTGGGAAATGTATGGAATTTTAGTATCCGTTATCCACTAACCTTAGCCACTATATCTACTTCTTATATTACCTATTCATTTTCTGTGTTCTCCTCTACATCTTCTCATGTAAAGCTGCTTTGCAACAATTAACACTTGTGAAAAGCGCTATATAAATAAAATTGAATTGAAAAATTGAATTGAATCAAAATGTAATTTTTTCATGTTTTTTTTCATCGCGTTGTTTCACACGTTTTGTGTGCTGCAGGTATGACGTATTTTTGTAGGCCAACCCGGAAGTTTGCGGTACACTCAATCTTAAAGAAGAAAGGTGCTTTAAAGGCTTTTTACAGCAATCCCATAGAACACAAATCATTGCAGGGGCCAAATTCAAATGTGCAGCGTCCTTATATTTTACATAAGTTTTTTTGATCTTGGCCCGCTTCCATTCAGAATGTGCAGCATTGCACCACTGCAGAAGCGCTGCGCCCTAAACATCGAGTGACCTCCGAGCTGTGGTCCAGTGCACTGTTTAGGAGCACGCTTTAGCAGCATCTCTGTTCCTTATTATCAAAAACGTGTTCGCTATTGGCCAGTCAGACAGAAAAAGACAAAAAGAAGCAATGTTGTCCATGTCAGGTGCGAATTTGTATTAGCCAACTGATTTCCGTCCAAAAGAAAAACATATGATTTAATGTTTTATTTTTTCATGGCTTTTTCAATCTTTAACGTGTCGGAAAAATAAACAAAACATTTCGGATCGGGAGATAGAGAAAGGATTTTTTTCTGTGAACTCTTGAACACAGTAATGAATAAAACTGTTTAACCATGTTAGCAACCGTCCATTTAAAGACATTGAGTTTGAGATGATGGAACCAGAAGTGCTAAAATGCTAACTCGCTTCCGAGCTTTTCTTACAAAAATCGCTGCGGCACTCATTTTAGTCCCTTCCCACTCATCAAGTGGCAATCACTTAAGACAAAAGCAGTCACCTGTACCTGTTAAAGGAATAGTCTACTCATTTTCAATATTAAAATATGTTATTACCTTAACTAAGAATTGTTGATACATCCCTCTATCATCTGTGTGCGTGCACGTAAGCGCTGGAGCGCGCTGCGATGCTTTGATAGCATTTAGCTTAGCCCCATTCATTCAATGGTACCATTTAGAGATAAAGTTAGAAGTGACCAAACACATCAACGTTTTTCCTATTTAAGGCGAGTAGTTATACGAGCAAGTTTGGTGGTACAAAATAAAACGTATCGCTTTTCTAAGCGGATTTAAAAGAGGAACTATATTTTATGGCGTAAAAGCACTTTTGGTAGTACTTCGACTCGCCTGAAAAGTCCGCTCCCCTTCTCACTCTCATAATGGGAGAGGGAGAGTGTTACTGCGCCCAGTCGAAGTACTCCCATAAGTGCTATTACCCCATAAAATATAGTTCCTCTTTTAAATCCGCTTAGAAAAGTGCTACGTTTTATTTTGTACCACCAAACTTGCTCGTATAACTACTCGTCTTAAATAGGAAAAACGTTGATGTGTTTGGTCACTTCTAACTTTATCTCTGAGTGGTACCATTGAATGAATGGGGCTAAGCTAAATGCTATCAAAGCGTCGCAGCGCGCTCCAGCGCTTACGTGCACGCACACAGATGATAGAGGGATGTATCAACATATTTTAATATTGAAAATGAGAATGTGACATCTGGAGTGGGAACCCTGTCTATATGTTTCCTTCAAAAGTCTGTTCTTGTTTGCCACATTTGTGAATGCGTTGAATGTACCATTGTTTTTGTTTTGCTTTGTCTTATTGTTGAGTTATTAAGTATCTTGTCAGAAAATTAACCAAGAAACCCACTTTCATCTTCGCCTTTTAGGTCCCACTAAAGGCGTCTGTTTCTACAGTCGGTCTGAGCGGCAGTGATGAGACCGTGTGCCCGTCAGGAGTGATGCAGAGTAACCGCCTACCCGTATCCGATCTGGCTCACACCAAACAAAATCTCTGTGTGTCCACCCAAAGTCTAAGTGCCATGCCACCTCCGTACTATTCAATGTTCCCTGGGCAGCCACCAGTGGGCGGCACAGAGCAGCTGTATCAAATGAGCAAACAGCAGCAGTATGCGGTGCATCAACACCAGCAAAGGCAATATCAACAACAACTGCAGCAGCAGCAGCAAAATAATCAACAACAACAATATAACCAACAACAGCAGCAAAATAATCAACAACAGCAAAATATTCAACAACAGCAATACAAACAACAGTTCAATCAGCAGCAACAATACAATCATCAGCCGCAATATAATCAACAACAGCAATACAGTCAACAACCGCAACAACAACATCAACAACCGCAACAACAACATCAACAACCGCAACAACAACATCAACAACCGCAACAACAATACCAACAACCGCAACAACAATACCAACAACCGCAACAACATCAACCACCGCAACAACTTCAACAACAATATCAACAACTGCAACAACACAATCAACAGCCTCAACAACACAATCAACCACCGCAATATCAGCAAACAGAACGTCAAAAAGAGCTCCAACAGAAATTTAAAGAACTAAAGCATCAAACACTTCCTTGTCAACCGCAACAAAATCAGCAACATCTACAGGAAGTGCCGACTGAAAGTGGGCGGCCCCACTCGGCCCAGCCTGGCGTGGGCCGTTCCAACAGTGTTCCCGATCCCGGCAGCGGAGGCGACATGTTGTCCCTGATCCGAAGAGGGGTCAAACTTCGTCGGACGCTTACCAACGATCGTTCGGCACCTTTCATCACCCCCAACCATCTCAATTAAACTTTTTTTAAGAACTTTTCTCTTTCTTTAATTTCATCAGCGGCTTTTTACCGTCGTTTGGCTTCGCATCTTTTCGTTTAACTACTTGTGTATATTTTTTTAGTGCAGGCAGAACTATTCACATATGTACGATTCCTGCAACAAAAGACATTCTGCGAAATCAGTTTTGATTGAACTGCACTGTGCTTGACGAACAAACTTTCTCGAACTCGGAGCAAGTTATAGATGCAGTCCGTACGAATGTTGCCTCAGTAAATTAAAGTTAATTCTTCACTCATAGATAGATATACAAATATATACGTACTTGGATATACAGATTAATGGTTGGAGCTTAAGATTATATTAAATTTATTTCTTTGTTGTATTTGTGGAAGAAAAAGCACTCGGCCTTTATGACTTCTGGTTAGAGATCAAAAACTTCTTTGTATATATTAGCGAAACCCTTGAAAGGCTGTTGTATTATTCTTGTTTTTGGTTTGTTTAGATAAAGCAGCTCTAGATGTCTATTTTTGTACAGTTTAGGGTAACGGAAAATTGCACCACTGCCTTTAATCCGCCCAATTACCGTACATGCGATGGGGTTGCAAATAATGCAGCCAAGCGAGGATGTAAAATATGTAATTGGGTGGATGAATGAAGGACTGGAATAGTGGCTCATATTTGTGTTGCTTATAACTGTGAGAGCTTACGAGGCATCACTGTGGTTATTTATTCAACCAGAATTATTTGTTTACCAAAGCATTGATGCTGTAGTCCTATAGATGCGTATGTGAGGTATTTGGTATAAAGACTCGATTCATAAAACCTCAGTTTTTGACTTTTTTTAAACATGACAGGGAAGCCTCGGATTAAAAATTGCAACTCTTTTCTGTTTTATAAGTATTTACTTTTCTTTTACCTGAAATTTTATTCTTGTTGGTTTTGTAGAGTTTTAAAATTTTCTTGCAAGTTGTCACGTTTTCTCAAATTGAAGTATGCAAACGTACAGGAAATACAGATCGATAGATTTAAAGGTTAATTAGTAAAGGAAGTTCTTTTATACGTACTGTATATGAACCTACTTCAAGTCCAAGGTCACGTCAAGCAACTTAATAATAATAAATCTTATGAATAATCATTTGAACCTTGATCAACAAACCTGCTGAATAAACCTGAAATGTACCACAAAGAGATGAGTTTGTCGAATGTTCGTTCAGGGTTCCCATGGGTCCTTGAAATCCTTGAAAGTTTGTGAATCTGGGAAAAAAAATTCAAGGCCCTGCACTGTAAAACCTAAAAGTTGGCTCGGGCCATTTGAGTAAACCGGTTGCATTAGTTTTAAGACATACATTTGAGTGCTTTGAACTTAAACAAATTGAGTCATGTGCAGTTATGCACTTACATTTAGGTTCACACTACTTGGGTATAGGTGCATAATTGCACATGACTCAAGTTCACAGTGCTTAAATTTATGTGTTTTAAAACTTAAATGGCCTAATGCAACCGGTTTACTTAAATGGTTTGAGTTAAGTTAACTGTTAGGTTTTACAGTGTGGGAAGTTTTTAAAAATATACATACATGGGTACAGGTCATTGAAAGTGCTTGAATCTATTGAAAAAAATCCATATTATTTCCTGTGTAGTGTAGGATAATATCATAAAAATTCTAGACTTTTTAAGCACACGTGCTAAACTGTTCGCTTTAAATGCTTATATCTTCTATTTGCCAATGTTGATTCATACCAAAATGCTTTTTTGCATAGTTATGTTTGACACATGAAAACGTCTTGGGTTACGTATGTAACTGTTGTTCACTGAGAAGGGAACGAGACGCTGCGTCTCCCTTGCCATACTTCCTGCGTCCCTGTAATGCCATCCTTGGCAGTATTTCAGATAGCGAGATACTTCCTGGCTCCCGCGTCACCCTGTCTCTGTTGTTAAGCCTCACCATTGGTTGAATTTGATATACACATTCAGACGCACCTGGAGGCGTCCCCAAAGTGTCACGCAGTGACGCAGCACGAGTTCCCTCGAAAGGGAACTGTAGCAATGTATCTTAAAAGGTAACACGATGTAACCTTGCTCTCACTTGAAATGTGTCCCCACATTTAGTCCTTGAATTTGAGGGTATTGGACCTGGAAAGTCCTTGAAAGGTCCTTGAATTTGAAGTTTCTAAGGTGTGGGAACCCTGTCGTTGCGTAAATTTAGAACTGAGATATCGGTGCTGTTCTTTACTGTTGTATTTTTGTCTTCTTTACATTATTTTACATTTGCCGTTTTCTAGATAGGCCTATCTAAATTTATTTTGTTGACTATTGCAGCGCTTTTATTTTAAATACATTTACGTTCGAGTTTGATCTAAGAGTGAATTACCCAGAATTCTTTTGGTTTGTGTTGATGCACCTGTGGTCTTTGTAATTTTGCTACGCTCCCTTGTTTTCTCACACACACACACACACAAGCTGATGCTGGATGTTGGCTTGACGTGCATCACAAATCTTATGGTTTTAGGCCCAATCCCAATTCTATTTTATACTCCTCCCCCTTGCCCTTACCCCTACCCCTACCCCTTGCCCCTTGAAACAGAGTGTCAAGGGGTAGGGCTGAAAATATTCCCCTAAGAAATGGGACACCACTACTAGACCGTTACATGTCATCATAAGTCGTTGCTAGCTCCTACATCATAGATGCTCAGATGAAATAATACAATAAAATTTTATATTTAATGAAATTATTAAAAAATATATGTTGTGGAACTATCACAAGGTCAATAACATTAGCAAACTTTTTTCATGGCGATTTTTACAAATCTTTTTTCTGAGAACATAACCGTATACATAAAACTAGTTATTATTTGTTATTAAAATACTTTTTAATGTCCAAAAATACTTAAATTTATGGGCCATATTGGAAATTTTTCATACCCCTTCGTCTGAAGTGTGGTCCTGAAAAATCTTCGTTTGAAGGGCTATCTGGCCCTTACCCCTACCCCTTCCCCTTCAGCCAAAAGAGAATTGAGACACCCCTACCCCTTCACGTGAACGCGCAAAACAAAGGGGAAGGGCTAAGGGGTAGAATTGGGATTGGGCCTTAATCACATTTTTTATCAGGTTTCTTGCATCAAGCATGAGTATTCATCTCTGTTTGTTAATTTACGTGATATTTAGTCTCTGTGTGTTTGCTTTGTTTGGGAAAGTTCGCCTAAAAACTTATTATTTCTGTCTCGTGCACGTGCTGGCAGGTGCTCTTCGTATTGGACTTTTTGAACTTTCCCTCTTTCTCCGGTTATAAAATGACTGCACGACTTCACATGAAGGTGTTTCTTTATTTTTTACGTAATTCTCCTCCTATTTTCTTGCTCTTTTTATTTCCCATTTTATTCTGAATCTTGGGTTACTTCACACCTGTCTGGGTGATATATAAAGTTTCTACGCCCTGTCCATCTGTATGCCTGATTGTTTTCTCGGCGTACAGTGATTTACATGCTTTCAATCCTGACACAATGTTCTTCAGGCCTTGTACTGACGGATTAACTCGCAGCTGCTGTACGTCTCTCTTTCTGTATGTTAAAGAATATCACTTTACTCTGAAAGGTGAGATGTGGGTCCACTGATGTGTATTGTTATTAGTGGCTGTCGGTGATGTTTGAAGTTGTTCACTTATCGTCTCTTCGGAAATGCATGTTTAATCGGCGATCGTTGTCTGTATCTGTTCTTATACGTACAGGTCTGAGTTCAGTTTATGCCTGTACAAGTGATTTGCTGTTAGACAGATGGTACTGTTCAGCAGGTGAAAAGGAGGACATTTACCCAGGGAGTGTTCTTGTTTTGAATTTGAGGACGTTTTTTCTCTTTTTTTTGTTTTATATCTAATGTTTAGTCTGCAGTTGTGCCATGTCATGATAGAAATTTACAAAGCACCAAATGAAATAGATGAATGAGAGACAAATATGTTATTTCTTGGCAATGTACTATACTATATTCTCCCATATTTTGAAATTCGTCCTGAGCTGATCTTAGTTATTAATGCAAAAATCTATGAGAGGTTGTGCGATATTAACTTAAAGTTTATGTTATTATGCACAAATTTGTCTCGATGCTCAGCCTCTGGTGTATTTTTGTGATTTTTCTAAAACCTATGAAAGAGAATTTAGATAACTTTAGTCTTAATTCGACAAGCAGGCCTTAATTATTGTTAAGAGTTGAAATTTGAAGATGCGTGCGTGCGTGCGTGAGTGATGAAGAGAGTTGATCTCTCAATGTTTAGATATCATGTTACTGTGTGTCAGAGAATATACATGACTGTAGTCAATGCTAAAGCCTCAAACACAATGGAATGTGGGTTTAAAAATATAACATGTTCAAAAGGTAACATCTGAGTCCCTGTTTTTATTTATTTTATTTTAACTTTCATGCATACATTTTATCAAACATTTGTATCAACTTAGACAAGGACTGTAATGATAATTGCCTATTTTTATTAGATTTTTGGCAAATAGTTAGCGTGGCAGACAAATAAATGGATACATACCTATTATACTGTACATACAAAAAAAATGCAGGCTTATTCTAATCCACCATTGGGTTAACTATAGAAAACTTAACAACTGGGTTAAGATGAAACATTGTCCATATTTGAGAGAGAGAAAAAGAGAGGGATGGATGGAGAGAGAGAGAGAGAGAGAGAGGGATGGATGAGTGGATAGCAAGATGGATAGATAGATGGATGGATGGATGGATGGATGGAAAGAGATGGACACATAGATGGAGAGAGACAGAGAGAGAGATAGGTTGATGGGTGTAGAGAGAGATGGATACGTAAAGAAAGAGAGGGATGGATAGATGAGGGGAGAGAGAGAGATTTATAGATTGGGAGAGAGATAAAAGATTGATAGAAAGAGATAGAGAGATGGATTGATGGATAGAGAGAGATTGAGATCGATGGATGGATGGATGGATGAATGAATAGAGAGAGATTGATGGATGGATGGATGGATAGATAATAGAGAGAGATAGAAAGATGGATAGAGAGAAATAGATGGATGGATAGACAAACAGATGGATAGAAAGAGAGAGAAAGAGAGAGAGAAAGCGGTGAATAAATAAATATATAGAGAGATGGATGATAGAGATAGATGGATGGATGGATAAAAGAGAGAGATAGAAAGATGGATAGATAGAAATAGATGGATGGATAGACAGGTAGATGGATAGGGAGAGAGAGATGGATGGACAGACGGAAGGATAGATAGATAGAGATGGATGATACAGAGAGATAGATGGATAGAGAGAAATAGATGGATGGATGGACAGGCAGAGGATAGGTAGAGAGAGATGGATAAATACATATATAGAGATATGGATGGATGGATGGATGGATGGATAATAGAGAGAGATAGAAAGATGAATAGAGAAAAATAGATGGATGGATAAACGGGTAGATGGATAGGGAGAGATGGATGGACAGACGGATGGATAGAGAGATGGCTGGATAGATGGACAGATGTATAGGTAAAGAGAGAGATGGATGGATGGATAGATAGATTGAAATAGATGGATGGATAGACAGGTAGATGGATAGGGAGAGAGAGATGGATGGACAGAGAGACAGACAGATGAATGGATAGATAGATCAGATGGATAGATAGAGATGGATGATACAGAGAGATAGATGGATGGATAGACAGGCAGATGGATAGGTAGAGAGAGATGGATAGAGAGTGAGAGAGAGGTGGATAAATAAATATATAGAGATATGGATGATAGAGATGGATGGATGGATAATAGAGAGAGATAGAAAGATGAATAGAGAGAATTAGATGGATGGATTGACAGATAGATGGATAGAGAGAGAGGGAGTGTCTGACTGAGAGATGGATGGATAGAGAAATGGCTGGAGAGATGTATAGGTAAAGAGAGAGATGGGTGGATAGATAAAAATAGATGGATTAATAGATAGAAATAGATTGATGGATGAATGGATAGATAGATGGATGGACAGAGATAGATGGGGAGAGAGAGAGATTGATAGATTGGGAGAGAGATTGATAGATGGGGAGAGAGAGATGGATAGTTAGATAGAGATATTGATAAATATGGATAGAGAGAAAGAGAGAGAGAGACATAAATTTAATTCCAAGGTAAATTTCAGTACCTTGACCCCCCCCCCCCAAAAAAAATCACGTTTTTTTTACCCTACTGATAAAAACAGCTAAAACCAGCTTAAGATGATTTACTGGTTTGTGGTGGTAGTAGCTGGTTTAAAGTTTGGATAGCGGTAAAATTGACCATAAACAAATATAGACAAGTTTGCTAAACCAGCTGGGAGATTTAGCAATCTGCATCTCTGCATAAACTTTACATCTCAAAAAGTACCTTGTCACGTGACGCACCTCATGACATAACTCGTCTTTACGACACGTATGTAATGTTTTTTAGTTTTTAGAATAAATAAAACAATGCTGTCCCTGCTGTTTCAATGTATTGTAAATATCAGATGATTCAAGATGTTGAAAGAGGTCAGATTTCCTGATGGTTGATTGTTATTGCGCTCTCAGATGTCACACGAGACCGTATCACGGTGACTAAGCACTTTATATTAACCGTATGACTTTATCAGCTCACGTTAAGTCGGTGATCTCATCGGTGTTGCTGTGCGATTGCAGTATGCTGAATCACATCAATCAGTTTCGTTATCTGACACGAGAGGGCGCTGTGAGCCGCGAGACAAACACAACATCCGGCGTCACTTCCAGGAACAGCGGCCACTTTTTCCCGTTAAAAATAGAAACTGAGGAAGCGGTATTCCCAGGACACACTGAGGCAGACCGTGAATCAAACTTGAAAGTAATGTGCAAACTATTCATACTGTCCGACATTTCCTGTCAGCTGTTGTGTGAATAAGAAATGCTAATTTCTGTTAATTGAGTGAGGTACGCTAGCTGACTGTGACCGTGTCACAAAAAAATGATTAATACACAAGTAGTTATGTGACTGACATTTTACAGCAAAATAACCAGCCAAGTGGCATTTTAAAGAGAATGAAGAAATTAAAAATAATTATTCATGGTTTTCTGGTGCACTGATTATCATATTTTTTAAACCATGGGTTTACTTTACTGTTAAAACAGTGATTAAACACTTTTTTGTTTAATTAATAGTTAATCCCTACCGAAAAATCCAGCAAAGACCAGCATAAGCTGGTAGCTGGTTTAAGGTGGCAGTAGCTGGTTTAAGCTGGTCCTCCCAGCCTGGCAAAGCTGGTGGGTCAGCGGGTCCTCCAGCCAGACCAGCAAAGTCCAGCTTAAAAAACGACCTGAACACAGCTAAACCAGCTTGCTATACCATCTAAAACCAAGCTGGGACGCCAGCAAAACCAGCTTATGCTGGTTTTAGCTGTTTTTCAGTAGGGATGGTATTTTTTTCAAATGGATAGTGAACTTTTGTCAAACCCCTAGGTACTATAATGTTTTTGAACCTTTACTATAGTATATATTGAAGTTTACTATGGTATTTACCTGCACTACAGTATACTACAATTTACTATAGTAAATGCTTAGCTAAAAGTAAGTTAACGTCAGTATTTTTCATGTGGGTTGTTAGGTTTTAATGATAAAATAATAAGTTTACCATGCAAAATTTCTAGACTATGACATTCGGTATGCATTACAAGTAACGTGCATTACGTAATAATATTACTTTTCTGAAGTAACGAGTAAAGTAATGCATTACTTTTTAAATGTACACATTAATATTTCAGTTACCTTTTCAAAAAAGTAATGCAAGTTGCTATTTTAGTTTAATTAATTTGATGTACTGAATTAAACTAAACCTAGTCACATTATGCACTCTATGCGTACACGCCTATGTGGGAACAGTTTAACTCAGAAACTGTGTCTACATACTTTTCAGGGCCACTGTGATATCAAACTAACATTTGATTGTTTATAGTAGGAATTGGCAGTATATCAACTTTTGGTAATCAGTATTTTTTCCCAGCGGGCTGTGGGAAGAGACAGTGGGGTCTATATCGGTATGGTCTGCTATGACCGTCCTTATTTGCAACAGAAGCTCTGCCAAAAATGTACACTGAGGTCAGACGATAGCTTTTCAACCAGTTTGTCCAGCTGTATATTTTCAATCAGCAAGGAAAACCCAGTCTTTGAATTGTATATTCATCATCTGCTGTTTTAAAGGAACACGGCGACTTTTTGGGACTTTAGCTCATCTCCGTGCGTCCCGTAACTCTGTCTGAAGCACCCACCGCTAGCCTAGCTTAGCACAAAGACTGGAAGTAAATGGCTCCAGCTAGCATACTGCTCCCAATATGTGACAAAATAAGGGTATACAAATAACAAGCTCATATGAGAGACAGCCATCTGTTAACCATACATACTGGGAACTATATTCTCAGAAGGCAAAGCACTGGTACTTGGGCGAAGTGATTTGCTCGCAGCACCTGAGAAGTACGTGGTGAGGAGCAAAAAGTTGCGCTAATCACTTCGCCCAAATAGCAGAGCTTCACCTTCTGTCTCTCTTATGATCTTGGTATTTGTAAACGCTTTGACTATACAAATCACAACATATAAATAGAAAAATGTTGGCGTTATTTTGTCACTTATTGAGAGTAGTGTGCTAGCCGGAGCCATTCACTTCCAGTCTTTGTGCTAAGCTAGGCTAATGGTGGGTGCATCAGACGCACGCCGATGAAACAGGTATGTATGGACTTATCTACCTCGGGGAGATACGGTGAATAAGCTAAAGTCCCAAAAAGTCATCGTGTTCCTTTAATAAAGGTGTGTGAGTTGCATGAAAACATTTATTCCACTTTCAAGAACATAGCAGGATATTCATCGTATACCGTCACTCATCCTCCAAAATTTACAGAGATATAAATTTAGGTCAATATAACCCAGCCCTAGTTTATAGATTGAGTTATATAGACTATGAGGGGTGGGTGACCTCCAATAAATTGAGTCTTGGACATAAAAGACCCAAAAAAGCAACACCACTAACATCCTGAAGTTGATTTTTGTTGTGTCATTGTTTGTGTTTACCTAACACCTCTTGTTGATCCATTATGCAGTTCTGTTTTCTTTAGCCATTTGTGATGAGTTAAGAGGTGAGTGCTACAGCTTCTGTTTGGTGTGTGCGTGTGTGTGTGTGTGTGTGTGTTTAAAAGGGAGAGTGACTCAATCCTTTTTTATCCTGTACTGATGCCTGAAGCACTGAGTCATTTCCAGTACGTTAAATTATCCACCACCAACAGTTTCTCCAACCACAACACAAACACCGACATCCCTGAACTTGAACTTTACTCCATTTATCTTTCCTGCTTATCTCTTCACGTATGTTATGTATGTTTCACAATAAACCAAAAACATCTGCCTCGCTTCCTCTGGGATCTCCCTCCTAACGGTTTAGTTAATCCACGACTTTGTTTTTCTGTATCGGTGACCTTGCTCTGTGTGTGTTTAGGTCTGTTTTAATCGGTGACATATTCACATTGATCTTTTATGTCTTTAATGTGACTAAACAATAACCTGTAGTGTAGATTTCATGGACAGATTAAAGGATTTGGATGAAGGCATTCTCATTTGGGTTTGGAATAGCATCAGGGTGAATAAGCAATGACAGAATTTACATTTTTGGGTGAGCCGTCACTTTAAGTGCTGCCAGCGCTGAAGTTGAGTGTTCGTGGCACAATGTCTTTCTCATTACCTCCCAGGACGGTCTGAATAAACTTATGTCTGGTTGTGTCTTCAGTAGTTCTGCCAGCATCTCTGATTGGTCACGGTCGTGATGTGTGACACAGCGTCACTTTCCCGATAGTCGCATCACGCCAGAGTCTTTCTCTCTTTCTCTCTGTATCACGCCTTTAAATACTCTGCTGGACTGAAAAAAAATCCCATAACTGATGGAAAAACAAAAGAATTGGCTTTCAGTCCCACAATTCACCGCTTATTGCATTTTTACTTTTTAATATGACCCACTTTGTAAAAACCGAGCTAATTTTTTTTTTATTTGGGTGTTTTCTACATCAAGTCATCCTTTGGACGCAAGACCGGGAAAACGGCCGTCTTTGAACCTCTCTCACTGTACGACATACGACCACCGATGAAGAGCCACGATCACAGAAATCGCGACGATTGTTTCACAATGGCAATCTTTCGTCTGGGAAATGCAGTGTATCCCCGGGCTTAAAGCCTTTTTTGTACCTGACGCATCTGCATTCAGCTTTGTTTATACTCGTGGGCGCGCATGTCTCAACAAATGGATTGCTGATGTTGCACTATTTTTTTAAACGACAGGGGGTGACTTGAGCAATCGTCATTTTTGCCACGTGCACGAACACGCTTATGCAGACGCGTCGAGTATAAACAAGCCAAACAAACCTCATTGTTGTGCACGGCAATTTTTGTAACCGCACGCGACTCCGAATCCGAAAATGACCAACTTTGAGGCGATTCTGTCCTGGCAGGCCAGCCTGTGATGTATCTCTTTGATCATGCCATGCAAAACAATGCATATCTGACACTATTAACGGGACATTTAGTAGGTTTTAAGTGTTTTATTAATCAAAATCAATGTATATTTTTCTATAAATATGTCCTCGTTGGTGTCAAATGACCTCTGCCAGTGATCTGACTTTTCTTTGTAAGCTTAGAATTTCTCCTCTTTACTTGCATTGAACGGGTAAGTCCAAGGAGGCTTCCGTGTCGTCTGCCATACTGATAAACTATAATAGCAAAGAGGGACAAAAAGCACTAGCCTACCAACGCATTTCCACAACGCGTTTTCATTCAGAACACGTAAACCAGCTGAAACAAGGAGATTACATAATGGCTACTCTAGTTGCAACACGCATTTGGAAAAGCGAGGCGCTAGAGAGCACTGTTCGTTTGAATGCAAAATACAATTTCACCACTAGATGAGGGAAAATCCTATTTATTGTCCCTTTAAAGTAAAGTATGGAAAAATTGCCATTTAAAGCACGCCGCTTTTTATGTATGATTCAAAATTATCAGCTTACATTTGTATTATTTGTACCACTGGATGGATCATTAATGAAAGATACTGTTTAGTGTAGAAATTAAGAAATTGTTGTTTTATTCATGTTCTCATATTTAGATATCAAGCTCTGATGTTTAAGTACCAGGGTTGTTTCAGCGAACGACGACTTCTCTTTTTTGTGTTGGTTTTGGACTCGATTACTCGAGTCATTTAAAAGAATACCGCAACAGCGAACTATAAACGATAAACGGCTCGTTCGGTTGTTGAGACGCGTGTGCGATCAGCTCTGCAAAGCACGAGTATAAACAAAGTTTTAGTCTATACATTTGGTAGCAATATGTACCTTTCAGTTACTAATATATCCTCTTTGCTACCAATTTGTACTATTATAAACTTTATGGGGCGATTTCTCGGACAGGGCTTATCCTAGTCCCAGACTAAAATGCAAGTTTGAGCTGCTTTAATTTTAAAACACCTTGTCCTGGCTAATTTTAACATATATCGGTGACATTGTTTTGCCTCAAGATGCACACCTGTAGTGTTTTTTGTAGGTATGTTTGTAAAAACATCTTAAATGACCTAATATAAATAAGGCCTAGTCCTGAATTAGCCTAAACCCCTGTCCGGGAAACTTTTAGGTGCAAAGGTGTACTTTTCGAAAGGGTATTGCCTCGTTGACAGCTAGGGACCATTTTTTGGCCATTTTTTCTGACAAGGTAGGTATTGCATAGAAAAGCAACACTTAAAATTGACTTTGTTTAAATTAACCAGCATCGTATATTTATCGCATACGCCATATTATAATTTTCAGCCAATTTTGAGATTATAGGCCCTTTATAATGCACTCAAGTAGTCACATGATATTCAATCTTATTTAGCACGCTGTTAAAAGGCATCTGCCTGTAGGCAACAGACTGAAAGGCAACTCTATTGGGTTTTGTGTGTGCGTTCTTTTGTGTTTTTGTCATGTGTGCATGTTATGCATACTTGATTTTTGAAAGCTATTAGCGGTTTGACGTCACTTGAGTCAATGTAGGTTGTTTTTTCTGTGTTTGTACATTTTCGTGCAATGGTTCCTTTTTTATAGTGTTTACTTTGTACAATTTAGTTATGTATTCATATATCTACCAGCATACAGTAAGGAGGAAATGATTTACGGTTATCTTGACGGTTATATTAACTGCTTTTCTGTTTGCCAACATATGACACCAATCCTATTATACTGACTGTACAATAAATGTGTTAATATGTAGCCATAGTTATGTTTGATGTGCGAATCGGTTTAAAGGGAATTGTGGGTAAGCCGTTTCATATGACTAACAACTTTTGGACTTCATCCCAGTTTAATGAAAAAGGCGGTTTGTCAGTTTGTCAAAAGAGGGTTTTATTGCGCCCTTCCTAAAGTTGCGATAACGATTTCTTAAGTTGCGATAAGCTTTGATAGAGTGATGAGTGTTGTAATATTCTTCCTTGTGACACAATGTGACCATAAATCCTGTTTAATTGAATGAGTACATTGACAAATACTAAACATTACGAAATATTTGGGACATCATTGTATTGCAGAGTACAGTTTTGGCTTTTGATGCCATAATAAGTGTTAAAACAATGTATTACGTTCAACTTTGAGTTTCGTTTTTCTGTTTACCCTCCCCTACTGCAATGGGATCTACGCCTCTGCCCGATACAGAGAATATTAGGAAGTACACAAAAGCGTGTTTTCGAGGGACTTTTCCCGCCAAAACGCAGCTGGCCTTGTATCCAGTGTCCGTGGTATCCAGGGTAACGGGTTTCTATTGCCACCCTGAGCCATGTGAATGTGTGTGTTGATTTGTGAAGCCACACACGTACTGATGGTGTGTTAGTTCAGTAAGTTGTGTGTGTGTGTGTCATGCTGAGGTAATGAGGTTTGGCATATCCCCAGGATCTCTCTCTACCTCACTGAGCCTCTTGAGTTACACGTTCCCTCTCTGACTTCAAAGAGCATCTTCACAATAGATGGTGAAATGTAAAGCTCTCTTATTGGATGCTGGCAGTAAGTGAATGTACTGTAAGATAATAGCAGCGTGTCGCCATGGCTGCAGTTAACCACTAGATGCCTCTGTAATGTTAGATTCCTCCATACCAGAACTGAGACGCCACAGGTCAAACAAACGCTTTCTGTATTCAGTCCATTGAAGATTTTTAGGGCTTTAGTCATAAGACTGTATAAGGCTTCAATTACTAAAAATTTCTCTATCTTTTTCTCTATACACCCGTCTGTGTATTTCTCTGTCTGTCTTTCTCTCTATCCACCGTTTGTTCTCTCTATCCTTCTGTTTGTTTGTTTGTCTGTTTGTTCAACCTCCATCTGTTTGTCATTCTGCCATCCATCTGGCTCTCTGTCCATCCACCTGTCTTCCTCTCTATCCGTCCGTCTGTCTCTTTATATGCCCCTATTTTTTCTCTCTATCCACCTGTCTGTTTTTTGCTCTATCTATCTATCTGTCTATCTGTCCGTCCGTCCGTCTCTCTATCTGTCCATCTGTCTGTCTCTCTATCTGTCTGTCTCTCTATCTGTCGGTCTCTCTATCTATCTAGCCGTCTCTCTATCTAGCCGTCTCTCTATTTAGCCGTCTATCTATCTAGCCGTCTATCTATCTTGCCGTCTATCTATAGGTCTGTCTCTCTATCTGTCTGTCTCTCTATCTGTCTGTCTCTCTATCTGTCTGTCTCTCTATCTGTGTGTCTCTCTATCTGTCTGTCTCTCTATCTAGCCAGCCATCTATCTGTCTTTCTGTCTCTCTGTCCGTCTGTCCGTCTGTCTGTCCGTCTGTCTGTCCGTCCGTCTGTCTGTCTCTCTATCTATTCACCCGTCTGTCTGTCTCTCTATCTATCTGTCTATCTATCCATCTGTCTGTCCGTCCGTCTCTCTATCTGTCTGTCTCTCTATCTGTCTGTCTCTCTATCTGTCTGTCTCTCTATCTGTCTGTCTCTCTATCTGTCTGTCTCTCTATCTGTCTAGCTGTCTCTCTATCTGTCTGTCTCTCTATCTGTCTGTCTCTCTATCTGTATAGCCGTCTCTCTATCTAGCCGTCTCTCGTCTCTCTATCTAGCCGTCTCTCTATCTAGCCGTCTCTCTATCTAGCCGTCTATCTATCTAGCCGTCTATCTATAGGTCTGTCTCTCTATCTGTCTGTCTCTCTATCTGTCTGTATCTCTATCTGTCTGCCTCTCTATCTGTCTGTCTCTCTATCTAGCCATCTATCTGTCTTTCTGTCTGTCTGTCCGTCTGTCTGTCTCTCTCTCTATCTATTCATCCGTCTGTCTGTCTGTCTCTCTATCTATCCATCTGTCTGTCTGCATCTTTATTTATTTTTCTGTCTACTTGTCTGTCCGTCTGGTCATCTATTCATCCATCTATCTCTCTATCTCTCAGTTTGTCTGCCTGTCTGTCCATCCATTTGTCCGTATGTATTTGTGTCTGTCTCTCTATCCATTTCTCTGGCTGTCTTCCTGTCCATACATCTATCTGTCTGTCTGTGTCTCTATACATCTATATGTCTGTCTGTCTATCTATCTATCCATCTTTCTGTCTCTCTGTCCATTCCTCCATCCCATCTGTTTTCTCTCTATACATCCATCTGTCTGTCTGTCTGTCTGTCTGTTTGTCTGAACATCTTATCTGTCTATCTCTCTGTTTATCTATCCACCTGTCTGTCTCTCTATCCATCTGTCTGTCTTTTTATCTATCTGTCTGTCTGTCTTTCTGTCTCTCTATCCATCCATCTGTCTGTGTCTCTATCCAATTGTCTGTCCTTCTGTCTGCCTCTCTATCTGTCTGTCTATCCATTTTTCCATCCTTCTGTTTGTCTCTCTATCCATTTGTCTGTCTGTCTGTCTTCCTGTCTATCTGTCTCTTAGTCTGTCTCTCTTCATCCACCCATCTATTTGAGTCTCTATTCATCCGGCTGTCTCTCTATCTGTCAATCTGCCTGCCTGTCTGTCCATCCATTTGTCCATATGTATGTGTGCATGCCTGTGTCTCTCTCCATTTCTCTGTCTGTCTTCCTTTCCATACGTCTATCTGTGTCTCTATCCATCCATCCATCCATACTTTTTACGGTCTCTTTATCCATCCGTTTTTCTATGATCTTTGTCTTTCTATCCATCTGTCTTTCTTTTAGTCCATCCCTCCATCCCATCTCTCTGTCACTTTATCCATCCGTCTGTCTCTCTATCTGTCTGTCTGCCTGCCTGTCTGTCCATCCATTTGTCCATATGTCTGTCTTTCTATCTATCCATTTGTCTGTCTGTCATCTTGTCCATACATCTTATATGTCTGTCTGTCTATTTATCTGTCTGCCTGGCTGTCCATCCATTTGTCCAAATGTCTGTCTGTCTTTCTATCCATTTGTCTGTCTGTCTGACTGTCTCTCTATCATTCTGTTTATCTTCATCTAAATAAAGGGAAACATTTGTTTGATTTTGATGATCTATCAGTCTATCTATCAGTCTCTGTTATTCTGTCTTTTATTTTTAAATAAAGCTTAAATGTGTTCATTTGTTCTTTTTATAAACAGTAGCCTCTGTAAACTGTATGTTTATAGTATGAGGTTCATTGGTAGATATGTCTTGAGCGAGAGAGAGTGTGATGGAGTTTAGCGTAACGCCCCTCCCCTACAGCAAAATGCACTCATTGACCTTTTGTTCTCTCTCGCTCTGTTACAGGAGAAGGGAAACCGCGCGAAATGTCGGCCAATCACAGCTCAGTACGACAGCTGGCGGAGGATACTACAATGGCGTACAGTTCTGACAAAGGGTGGGCCTGTTCCCGCACTATGCAAACACTCTGGCTCTCATCCAAACGCATTCCTCACAGAAAGACTCCTTCTGATCGACCCTGGAGAGAGTTAGGAAACCAGAAGCGCATGCCTACAATGAGGAAGCGTGCTGCATTGTGCCGGTCCTTCTTTTCCGTTTTAAAACTTAAGCTGGATAGTTTCAGTGTTTCATCACCACACATCCGGTCTGACAATTAATTTGAATTGAGGTCTTCTTAAGGTTATCTTGCATGACATGACATTTCCCTTTAAAAGTATAGACTTATATAAACACGGGGGTGCCAAAACTTTTAAATTCCTTAAAGAAGTGTTTAGACTGAAGAGGAGAAGTGAGGCGGTTTTGCATTGAGCTTCAGCCTGGCGGTGGGCCTCTTGCTCGCTATGTAGTAAATCCAGTCCTAAAACACTATGAGTGGTGTTGCACCATAGGCCTGTATCTACGAAGCCAAGTGGCTTCAGCAAACAGAAGCACACCGCAGAACCGTTGGCACTGTCAAACAGTCAACGTGTCACATTTTCATGGAAGAACCCAGATAGCCTTCACGTTTCCTCAGAAAAGCCCCTGTCCGACCTCTCTTCTCACATTACTTGGGCATGTTGAAAGCTGCTCTTACAGCCTCTTCCCATGATTCTTTTCCAAATCCCGCCCATTCATAACTGACAGATCCTCTCATACTCTCACCACGCTCTCACCGCGTGCCGTGCATGTGTTACTCCCAGGTGTATCTTTAACATTTGCTTTAGGACCATGGCAACATGCACCACCTCTTCCTCTAAATAACGTCATCACGGCTCTTTAACACATTTTAAAGGAAAGACTTTTCCTGCTGTAGATTTAAGTAACCCTTTCTTGGCCAGTCGTCTCTCTGTTTCTGTTCCCTCTCTCTCTTTTCCTCTTGCAGTTTAATGCAACGTGGCTAAGACATTTGATCGCCCAAACATTTGTCACATTTAGACCCTTATGACTGTGTGGTGAGTTGGAAATGGTTGTAACGTGATGACAGCGGAGCAGAATGTTAAAGTGGACAATGATTTAAATGCACTGTGCATTGGACTGTTTTTTGTAAGTTGTATAATTCACATTAACTTCTTTTTCACATTTCCAAAGAAAGCACACATTTAAAAAAGTTGCCAGGGCATTGTTATGTGACTGCTAGGGTATTTTCGGGCCAAATCAAAAGAGCCCATTCTCAAGACTGTGATATTTTGGTCCTTAGATAAGCCTCAGGTCCAGATTTTATTCCACTTGATTAAATAACCAACCACCCAAAACCACCCTAGCAATGCACCAGCAACCAACAAAAAAAGAACTCAAGCAACCACAGTGCCCTGGCAACTTCCCAAAATACCCTAGCAATGCACCAGCAACCAACCAAAACGAACTCAAGCAACCAGACTGCCCTAGCAACCATCCGAACACCCTAGCAAAGCACTAGCAACTACCCAAAAAGCCCCCCAGCAACAACACGACATCATCTTGACAAGCATCCAGAACACCCGAACAACGTACTAGCAATCAACCAAAAACACTCCAGCAACCACACTGCCCTGGCAATCATCCGAAATACCCTCGCAACACTTTAGCAATCAACCAAAAACACTCAAGCAGCCACTCTGTATCACTTTGACAACCATACAAAACATCCTAGCTACGCACAAGCAACCAACAAGAATCACTCCAGCAACCACACTGCCCTAGCAATCATACGAAACACCCTAGCAACGCACTAGCATCCAACCAAAATCACTCCAGCAGCAACACTGCTCTGGCCACTTTCCAAAACATCCTGGCAACCATTCAAAACACCCTAGCAACACACCAAAAAACACTCCACCAACCACACTGGCCTGGCAATCAACCGAAACACTCTAGCAACGCACTAGCAATCACCCAAAAATACTCAAGCAGCCACGATGCATCAGTTTGACAACCATCCAAAACACCCTAGCATTGCACAAGCAACCAACCAGAATCACTCCAGCAACCACACTACCCTGGCAACCACCCAAAACACCCTAGCAATGCACTAGCATCCAATCAAAATCACTTCAGCAACCACACTGCCCTAGCAACCATACGAAACACCATAGCAACCCACTAGCAACCAACCACAAAACACTCCAGCAACCACACAGCATCGCCTTGACAATCATCCGAAACACTCTAGCAACGCACTAGCAATCAACCAAAAACACTCCAGGAACCACACTGCCCTGGCAACCATCCAAACACCCTAGCAATGCCCTAGCAACCAACCAAAAACACTCCAGCAATCACACTGCCCTGGCAATCATCCGAAACACCCTAGCAACACACTAGCAATCAACCAAAAACACTCAAGCAGCCACACTGTATCACTTTGACAACCATCCAAAACACCCTAGCAACGCACAAGCAACCAACCAGAATCACTCCAGCAACCACATTGTTCTGGCAACCATTCAAAACACCCTAGCAACAAACCAAAAACACTTCAGCAACCACATTGCTCTAGCAACCATACGAAACACCCTAGCAACCCACTAGCATCTAACCAAAAAGCACTCCAGCAACCACACAGAATCGCCTCGACAAGCATCTGAGACACCCTAACCACGCACTAGGAACAAACCAAAAACACTTCCGCTACCACACTGCCCTGGCAATCATCCGAAACACTCTAGCAACACACTAGCAATCAACCTAAAACACCCCAGCAACCACACTGCCCTAGCAATCATTCGAAACACCCTAGCAACCCACTAGTAACCAACCAAAAAGCACTCCAGCAACCACACAGCATCGCCTCGACAAGCATCTGAAACACCCTAGTAACCCACTAGCAATCAACCAAAAAGCACTCCAGCAACCACATTGCCCTAGCAACCATACGAAACACCCTAGCAACCCACTAGCATCTAACCAAAAAGCACTCCAGCAACCACACAGCATCGCCTCGACAAGCATCTGAAACACCCTAGTAACCCACTAGCAATCAACCAAAAAGCACTCCAGCAACCACACTGCCCTAGCAACCATACGAAACACCCTAGCAACCCACTAGCATCTAACCAAAAAGCACTCCAGCAACCACACAGCATCGCCTCGACAAGCATCTGAAACACCCTAGCAACCCACTAGCAACCAACCAAAAAGCACTCCAGCAACCACACTGCCCTAGTAACCATACGAAACACCCTAGCAACCCACTAGCATCTATCCAAAAAGCACTCCAGCAACCACACAGAATTGCCTCGACAAGCATCTGAAACACCCTAAGAACGCACTAGAAACAAACCAAAATCACTCCAGCAGCAAGACTGCCCTGGCCACCATTCAACACACTAGCAACAACACACTGGCAATCAACCAAAACACTCACTTTGACAGCCATCCAGCACCATAGCAACACACAAGCAACCAACCAGAATCACTCCAGCAACCACACTACCCTGTCAACCACCCAAAACACCCTAGCAACGCACTAGCATCCAACCAAAATTACTCCAGCAACCACACTGCCATGGCAATCATCTGAAACACGCTAGCAATGCACTAGCAATCAACCTGAATCACTTCAGCAACCACTTTGCCCTGGCAACCACTCAAAACACCCTAGCAACGGACTAGCAACCAACCAAAATCTCTCCAGCCACACTGCCTTAGCCACCTTTCAAAACGCCCTAACAACCAATTGCTACTGGCAACCATTTAAAACACTGAAATCGCCCTTGCAAGCACAACAACATAGCATCATTATATAGCATTGTTACTTTTAAATTAAATTTGAACTTTGTTAGATATTGTTAGTGAGGCAAAAAGTCCAAACTGTACCTTTAAAGATGCTTGGAAAATGTAAACAACAAGTTCAAACTCATCTTAAATTACACGGAGGAGTGTACTGTATGTGTTTACCATTATGGCGACTACATGTGTTCTTGATATTTCCACTTGCTTTTAAAATATCACACAGAGCTGAAGCTAAGCGGTTCATTACTCAAGGGGCCAATGAACTTTAAATACTTGCTATACATAGTGTGTGCACGCATAACACATGTATGCATGAGCGTGTGCTTTTCGTGTGCATGCGCACGGTCATTTAAGGCCTGGTTTGAAGAGTCGTGACGGAACATAGGGAAAATGGTCAGACGTCCTCAGAGACCACAGTATGTAAGATCACCAGGGAGATGAAGAACATTGTGTGGTCTGTAATCACAGTAATGCATATATACACTCCTCCCAAACTCACCAAAAGAATGGAAAAACTGTCGCTTTGCTGCCCGTCATCCTACACAAACATGTTTACCGCACATGTGCACGCTCTCACACAAAAATTTAAAGTGAAGGTAGTGAAAACTTTATGGGTGGTTGGAAGGCTTTGTACAGCCCACCTCTGTAAATTTTACCACGATGTACACAAAGAGGGTTTTCTGTCATGAAATTAAACTAAAGCTCACAGTTTCATGATTATATATTTAACATGTCACAGTTTGAGCCACTTTTCACTTTATAATGTCTTTCTGTCAGGGCTTTAAAGCGATACTCCAGCCAAATTTTAAAATTACCCCATGATTTACTCACCCTCAAGCAATCTGAGATGCACGTGTCCATCATCTTTCAGACGAACGCATTTGGAGTTATTTTAGTAAATATCCTTTACTTCCAAGCTTATAATGGGAGAAACTGGGATTAGGTAACAATTTATGACTTTGAAGCCCAAAAAAGTGCATTAATCCTTCACAGAAGTAATCCACACAGCTCCAAGGGGTTATTAGAGGTCTTTTGCGGGTAATCAATGTGATATTGTACGACAAATATGCAAAAAATTATAAAAATATTTACATATGCATCTCAAATTGCTTGAGGGTGAGTACATCATGGGGTAATTTTGATATTTGGCTATCCCTTTAAGAAAACTCATGCTTAGTTTATGAAGTTTAGGTTAGGGTTAAGGTAATATCATGCTATATCATGGCAATTCGTACTTATTTTATAATGTGGTTAATTCATTATAAAAGGTAACCCTAACCCTTTAAAAAGTACCAAGTTGGATCAACTTTTCAACTTTTTAATTTCAATTGGTAACACTTAAATAATATAAGTTTTACCAATTAAAGGTATTTTTAATTCGATCCAACTTTTTTACAGTGTAATAGACCAAAATTTAGCAGGTTTATGTGCAAATATTTGGCAATTCTGCAATTATCTGTGCATGCATGGCCAGTTAACAAATATCAACAGATATCATACTATTTTGTTAACTATAATTTACATATAGTATTTTCAGATACAGTATTTACAAAAGAGGCTGAGAGCTCTGTGTCCAAGCACATTAATAGAGAGGCGAAGGGAAGGAAAAGATGTGGTAGAAAAAAGTGTACAAGCAATAGGGATAACCGCACATACATATATTCAAGCCAACGCTATATCATGGCAATTCGTACTTATTTTATAATGTGGTTAATTCATTATAAAAGGTAACCCTAACCCTTTAAAAAGTACCAAGTTGGATCAACTTTTCAACTTTTTAATTTCAATTGGTAACACTTAAAAAATGAGATTTTTACCAATTAAAGGTATTTTTAATGTGATCCAACTTTTTACAGTGTAATAGACCAAAATTTAGCAGGTTTATGTGCAAATATTTGGCAATTCTGCAATTATCTGTACATGCATGGCCAGTTAACAAATATCTACAGATATCGTACTATTTTGTCAACTATAATTTACATACAGTATTTTCAGATACAGTATTTACAAAAGAGGCTGAGAGCTCTGTGTCCAAGCACATTAATAGAGAGGCGAAGGGAAGGAAAAGATGTGGTAGAAAAAAGTGTACAAGCAATAGGGATAACCGCACATACATATATTCAAGCCAACGCTATATCATGGCAATTCGTACTTATTTTATAATGTGGTTAATTCATATTTATTTGTACGACCGCATTCGTACGTTTTTGTACGATTTGCCTTTGCCCTGTGACGTTGGGTTTAGGGGTGGGGTTTCGTTATTGTTTTTTTATGACAGTCGTACGTCTTTAATTATTAATTTCGAATGAATTCATACGAATTGGCCATCTTTTAAAATATGTACAAATTATCTTGAGGTCAGGCTGTACAAGCTGTATTATATTTTTATCAGTAAGTGTGTCCCCTTGAAATCGAACCCATAACCTTTTGCACTGCTAATGCAATGCTTTCCAATTGAGATAAAGAAACATGAAAGGAATACTACTATTTGCATACACTGTCCCATTTGTCCATTCATTGAAATATGTCCTCAACAAATTCACGTAAGAGTCCAGCATTAGGTCAATATTTGTAGGTCATGTTGCTCTAGATGTTCAAAGAACCTGATGGGAAGCCACACAAATGTTACACTGACATTACAGGTCATCACAGAAACATGTGATCAGAAAAGGAACAGTTCTTCCTAGAAATCAAAGATAAAATAATTCAAATATGCAACGCAATGTTTTTTTAATGTGTGCACATTCACAAAAAAGCGGTCATTGCGCCACTGCACAAACAGAAATGTGTGACTTTTACAAATCAAAGGCCAGTTTGCCGTCATGTGAGAACTTGCATCTGTGGGCCTTATCATCTAGGCCAGGTCAGCCGCGGGAACATTATCCAGTGTCACCGTTTATAATCTTCTTCTTTCAGTTACATCACATTTGCTTTTCCCCATAAATTATATCATTTTACGCCACAACAACATGAGTTGAGAGCATGACCGTACACTTTCCAGAATACAAAAAACAGAAGTAACATACTTTGAAATCCTTCGAAACATGTCATGTTGGCCTCGGGTGGGACTCGGGAGTGCTGGGTAATAAATAGAGTCTGATATTACTATACAGGGTAATTTAAATTGGTAGATAAGATTGTATAACCGATGGGGTCGTGGGGTGTATGTTACACGCTGTTGGAGTTAGACGCTCCCTCATATGTGTACGAGGACATATTTTCCCACCATAGTAGAGCTATTCTGAGTTGTGTTGAGAGATATGGGTAGATTGCATATCTGAACAGTCTGTACTCTTGACTAGATGACGGCGACTTCAAAGTCTCAAAGATGGAGACCTGCGAGATGTTTGACACCACATTGACACTCCTGTCCCCAGATTAGATGAGAGAGTTCATGTCAATCATTAGCAAAGTTTTGTGATC
Source organism: Misgurnus anguillicaudatus (assembly GCF_027580225.2). Taxonomy (NCBI): domain Eukaryota; kingdom Metazoa; phylum Chordata; class Actinopteri; order Cypriniformes; family Cobitidae; genus Misgurnus; species Misgurnus anguillicaudatus. The sequence goes on along the minus strand of NC_073344.2, from coordinate 21,093,557 downwards.
GTTAACAAATACTAATAGTCATTGTCATTCAATATGTTATTAGGTATTGCAATATTATTAACAAAACAGTGGTAAAATAGTATTTATACTGTATAATAATGATGATAAATAAAAGAAATATTAATAGGGTTTACATTATATAAATCATTTTCTGATAATTTTACATTGTTAATTTTACGATGCTTCTGTCTTTTTCAAGGTTTGGCCATCACTCATCACCTTTATTTTGCTTCCCATTGAAGAAATGGCAAAGATCTCACAGGTTTGGAGAGAAATACAGTAAGTGTGAGCAGATTTTGTCATATACACTCACCTAAAGGATTATTAGGAACACCTGTTCAATTTATCATTAATGCAATTATCTAACCAACCAATCACATGGCAGTTGCTTCAATGCATTTAGGGGTGTGGTCCTGGTCAAGACAATCTCCTGAACTCCAAACTGAATTTCAGAATGGGAAAAAAAGGTGATTTAAGCAATTTTGACATGGTTGTTGGTGCCAGACGGGCTGGTCTGAGTATTTCACAATCTGCTCAGCTACTGGGATTTTAACGCACAACCATTTTTAGGGTTTACAAAGAATGGTGTGAAAAGGGAAAAACATCCAGTATGTGGCAGTCCTGTGGGTGAAAATGCCTTGTTGATGCTAGAGGTCAGAGGAGAATGGGCCGACTGATTCAAGCTGATAGAAGAGCAACTTTGACTGAAATAACCACTCGTTACAACCGAGGTATGCAGCAAAGCATTTGTGAAGCCACAACACACACAATCTTGAGGCAGATGGGCTACAACAGCAGAAGACCCCACTGGGTACCACTCATCTCCACTACAAATAGGAAAAAGAGGCTATAGTTTGCACGAGCTCACCAAAATTGGACAGTTGAAGACTGGAAAAATGTTGCCAGGTCGGATGAGTCTCGATTTCTGTTGAGACATTCAGATGGCAGAGTCAGAATTTGGCGTAAACAGAATGAGAACATGGATCCATCATGCCTTGTTATCACTGTGCAGGCTGGTGGTGGTGGTGTAATGGTGTGGGGGATGTTTTCTTGGCACACTTTAGGCCCCTTAGTGCCAATTGGGCATCGTTTAAATGCCACGGCCTACCTGAGCATTGTTTCTGACCATGTCCATCCCTTTATGACCACCATGTACTCATCCTCTGATGGCTACTTCCAGCAGGATAATGCACCATGTCACAAAGCTCGAATCATTTCAAATTGGTTTCTTGAACATGACAATGAGTTCACTGTACTAAAATGGCCCCCACAGCCACCAGATCTCAACCCAATAGAGCATCTTTGGGATGTGGTGGAACGGGAGCTTTGTGCCCTGGATGTGCATCCCACAAATTTCCATCAACTGCAAGATGCTATCCTATCAATATGGGCCAACATTTCTAAAGAATGTTTCAGCACCTTGTTGAATCAATGCCACGTAGAATTAAGGCAGTTCTGAAGGCAAAAGGGGGTCAAACACAGTATTAGTATGGTGTTCCTAATAATCCTTTAAGTGAGTGTACATTTGTGACCCTGGACCACAGAATTATTCGTAAGGGTCAATTTTCCTGAAATAATACGCTTTCCATTGATGTATGGTTTGTTAGGATAGTACAATTTGAAAATAAAACTCTTTGATAATCTGAGGGTGCAAAAAATCGAAAACTGAGAAAATCGTGTCTTTAGCAACATTACTAATGATAAATACATTTTTGATATATCTATGTTTGGAAATTTACAAAATATCTTTATTAGACATGTTCTTTACTTAATATCCTAATGATTTTTGACCCATACATTGTATTGTTGGCTATTGCTACCAGTATACCTGTGCGGCTTATGACTGGTTTTGTCGTCTGTGGCCTTATTTTATGTAAACTATACCTTTAAGAGCCAGGCGTGCAGAAACAAGTTAACCCTTGTGGTTATAGTATAACCAATCACATTTGAAAAGTACCGAGCCAGTCAAAGATACTGAAATTTATTGGTGTGCGTTTCTATGCAGATAATCCGTCTGTGTTTACTTTCGCGTCTGTTTAACCTGTCTGCATTGTTTAGCTTAAGTAAACATACCTTTACTCAACCCAAATGCAGTTGAAGACCTCTTAGGTTGTCCTTGTTTTTAAAACAAGTCTGTCCACTTAGCGGACATCGTGGTGACAAACCTGGACAGCTGTTTTCTGGTCTTGCAAGTACAGCTTAAATGAGTCGACGAAAATGTTCAAACCTGTCTGTCAAAAAAAATCTAAGGATAATGAGTTAATAAATATAGGTTATTTAGGGATCGCTCTGAAAGACTGACAAATGTAAACTCTCACCAATATATTATAATTCAACTTATTGAATTGTATGAAATCAAGCCATTTAGGTATTTTACATTTAAAAAAAAATAAAAGAGTCTTAAAGGGACACTCCACTTTTTTGAAAATATACTCATTTTCCAGCTCCCCTAGAGTTAAACATTTGATACTTACCATTTTGGAATCTATTACGCCGATCTCCAGGTTAGCGGTACAACTTTTAGCATAGCTTATAGCATAATCCATTGAATCTGATTAGACCATTAGCATTGCGCAAAAAAATAAGCAAAGAGTTTTGATATTTTTGCTATTTAAAAACTTGACTCTTCTGTAGTTACATTGTGTACTAGGATCGATGGAAAATTAAAAGTTGCGATTTTTTAGGCAATATGGCTATGAACTATACTCTTATTCTGGCGTAATAATTAAGGACTTTGTAGGATGCGCTGTACAAAAATTAAGTGCACGCATTGAATAAAGATAGGTATGTATTAATTCATCTTAGTTGAGGTAACAACATAGTAAAATATTGAAAAACAATGGTGTTTTGACTTGTGATAAGTTTAGAAAAACAAGTTGTAATTGTTTAACTTAATTCGTTAAGTTAAAGTAACATAAAAATATATGCACTGCAAAAAAAATATTTTCAAGAAAAAAAATTCTTAGTATTTTTGTCTTGTTTTCAGTAAAAATATCAAAATATTCTTAAATTAAGATGATGAGCAAAACGACCCAAAAAAATAAGTCTAGTTTTTAGACCAAAAATGTCAAATTTAAGTGATTTTGTGCAGAAAACAAGCAAAAAAATCTGCCAATGGAGTAAGCAATTTTTTCTTGAATTTAGTGTTTAAGAAAAAATTTCAAGATTTTTTTTGCTTACCCCATTGGCAGATTTTTTGTGCTTGTTTTATGCACAAAATCACTTAAAATTGATATTTTTGATCTAAAAACTAGACTTATTTTTTTGGGTCGTTTTGCTCATCAAGAAAAAGCATCTTAATTTAAGAATTTTTAGATATTTTTACTGAAAACAAGAAAAAAATACTAAGAATTTTTTTCTTGAAAATAATTTTTTTGCAGTGTAGATTTAATATAATTTTTTTCAAGTGTACACTGGAAGTTTAATCATTAGTCAACTTTTTTGACTAGTGAGGAGTTGCTATAAATTACAAAAATAAAGTTGAAATAACTAATTTAACATTATTTTTATGATAATGTATGTATTGTATTAACCTTTATTACATTTTAACACAGTGACTTGTGTGTATATATAGTGCTTATTTTTAAGAGATGATACAGAAAAAAATGATTCATTCAATTTACTCTCTTTTTTTAAGTGGTTGCAATCAATTTATTTAAGCTACATTTAAACAAAAGTTATTTTATTTATAAATTGAATTAAAAAAAAACCTTTTGTTTAAATGTAGCTTAAATAAATTGATTGCGACCACTTACCTTAAAAAAAGAGTAAATTGAATGAATCATTTTTTTCAGTGTAGATTAAATGGGTGTTTCTTTCTAATTAATGGATTATTAGTAATGTGTGATTCACTATTGGTTACTGCGTGGACTTGTTTTACCAGTAGCATCCTGTAGATGCCTAACCCATTGCTGTCTATTCACACACACACACACACACACACACACACAAAGCAAAAGTTGGCAAATTTTCTTTGAATGCTCATCTCATTTAAAGTCATCTATGACGTACCCCAAGGCTTTTATACGCAAATACATCTCCCCCCGCTTCAATATACGAGGATATTTACATTTGCATTTGTATTAAGGCATTTAGCAGATGCTTTTATCTAAAGCCACACACAGTACAACAGTGAAGACAATCAAGCGATTCATCTTAGATAAAGCAATTCATCGTTGGTATTAAAACTAGTATTCAAATCAATTACGTTAAGTTATATGTTTGGCAAATTAGGTATTATGAATAATTTGTTTTCTATAGGCATGCAGGAAAGACATGCAGGTGTGATGTTTAGAGAGAGAGAGAGAGAGAGAGAGAGAGAGCCCTGAGGAGAAGGTGGGAACTATTTGTATTTCTCATGGAGTGATTTTAATATTTAAGCCATCATTATTTTCTTTCATCTGTACTTTCTGTAAACTCTCTGTATAGTTCTTTGGGTTTGTTTAGTGTACTTATCAAAACTCTTACTTAACACTGATGACATTTATAAGAAAAACAATATGTAAAGGATAATACACAGTTTCTAGTCATTACTCTTTTTACACTTCCATGCATTTGGCAAATACTTTTATACAAAGTCACTAAACAGTGCATCACAGGCTGTAAATGTTATCAATGGTGAAATGGAATGAGTGGTTTTGACACATGTTTGACACACAGGTGATGTGGTGGGTGGCAGAAATGGGAAAAAAAGGATTGTGGTTTTACTGACTCAAAATCACTGTGCGTTTACTGAATGAGTGGAATTTTCTGGCAAGTTGTCAAACTGGGATGTGATGATTACTGTTATAAGTAACTGAATTATTGTCTTCTGTCAACTCAAGATTACTGTCCATTATCAGTGCTGTACCCACGTGAAGCTCAATGTGTGTGTGTGAGACAGGCTGTGTTTTCACTTTCCCATAGAAAAATATATCATCTGAATCACTAAAACTATATGTTTCGGTTTATTTAAATGAGACTTGTTAAAATGACCCTAGGCATATTAGCCCCCTTCACCCCCTTAAATGTTGGACAACAAAACCAGTCAATTTTTTGAAATGGAGATTTATACATCACCTGAAAGTTGAATAAATAAGCTTTAAGTTGGTGTATGTTGGTATATTCTAATATTTGGAAAATATCTAAAATCTGAGGGCGCAAAAAATCTAAATATTAAGAAAATCGCCTTTATAGTTCTCCAAATGAAGTCCTTATGCTACGTTTACACCAACCGCGTTTGAGGCGTCAGAATCACGTCTACTGTGCCTAGTTTGCCGCTTGAACAGTTTGAAAGCATTCGCGCGTCTACCTCGCTCTAGACGCGCGGAAAAGCAAGCATTTGATGCGCGTCAGAGGCAAAATCCACTTCTTGTGGGAGGGGCAAGTGCTATGCGGTTGTATGTTTGCAAGATGACTGATGTTGATGTGCATTTATCGAGAGAGTTTTACCGGTTTGTATTTGGTAACCTTACTATAGGGGCTTAAAATAAATGGCGCGGGTTGATAAACGTCACGTGACTCAAAACTGAAATGTGTATTACAACTTACCAGGTTGCCCGATGTCCTCACTGACACTCTTCCAAGCGAGGTCCTTTTTATTCCTTTCTCTATAGAAATAAGAACTTGTGTCGTATAGCTACGGGTGACTTCTCACGGACAATATCAAGCGTTCCTTCAGGTTGAATGAGTGGGCGGGGCTGCTGCCACAGCAGCAAGCAGGCTCCTGATTGGTTAACGCAGCGTAAAATCCCGTCTAAGTTCAAATTTCAAACACAAAAAGCACAAAAAGTACCATTCGCAAACTAGACGGAATCGCATCTTCCGCGCCAAATGCCTCATTCACAGTGGCGGAGCTAGAATTTTTTTAATGGGGTGGCCAAAGCTACTTTAGGGGGTCCATAGTCCATAAAAGAAAATGACATGTGATGTAACCATGTGTCAAGAAAGCATAAATGAATCTTTTGATCGCATTAGATGTAAACATAATGAGGGTGAATTTTAAATCTTTCTACTGTATTTCTTACATTTGATTTACTGTCTGTTAAAGGGATTCACCCAAAAATTCTAAACCTGTACGAATTTCTTTTTTCTTATGAACACAAAAGAAGATATTTTGATAAATGATGGTAAGCACACAATTAATGGTATATCCATTGAATTCCATTATGTTGTTTTTATTCCTACTATGGAAGTCAATGGTTAACAGCTGTGTGCATACCATCATTTATCAAAATATCTTCTTTTGTGTTCATAAGAAAAAAGAAATTCGTACAGGTTTAGAACAACATAAGGATGTAAAAATGATGACAGAATTTTAATTTTGTGAACTATCCCTTTAATGTAGCAAAAGATCAGGAAATCTAAACTCCATGATAAACCTTAAACTTACTTCAAATATAGCAGAGCTCAACACAAAGGCTATTTCGATTAATCTTTATTTATAAAGATACAGAAGATGCAAACGTTTTCTTTTTCTTTTGATATTTTAATTAACTTTAATGACAGAGAGACTTCAACAGGTTAGGCTAAGACTGAATGCAATAAAATGTTTATTCGTTTAAGACGTACAGTAACCAAATGTTTAGTATGAAAATCACCAAGACAGCTATTTTGACATATGAGCATTTGTCCATTTAAGCCAAAAAGACGCGAATATGAAGTCGTTTAAACTCTGGCTGTGCACGCGCACTATCGGATATGCGCGTCGCGCTTTCAAGTTCAATGTGGCAATCCAGTCGAATTAACAATCATACAAAGATCATGTCAAGAATGAAAACATGGTGCTGGGTTTTGTTGTAAAATAATTGGCAATCTTAGGATTTAAGATTATTAGAGAGAGGCAAGACAATTACCACACTTCCAGCATATACGGTGAAAATAAATCATATAGTATTAGCAAAATGTACGACTTCACTTACATCATTTTAAAGAGATTCCAAGCATTATGTAGACATGACATTTATCTTCTGATGGTATGAAAAGTATTCGTTAAGTTACAGTAATTTTTCTGACGCGTTTTTGAAAAGACGTCACTGATGGAGAGATAACAGAACGCGCATTATGTATATTTTCTTAATTTTGTGAAAAGCACAACATTCAGTTTTATAGACACACAAAAAATGACATTTGAACGTTTTAAATGATGTATAAATGATATCTGTATGTCCAAAATCAGCAGAGTAGGCTAATCCAAGTCTCTTTGCGCAGTGATTGAAAAATAAAGAGTTTGCGCCACGACCGCAGGGAGGGTTAATATTCATAATGTTTGTTTTTAACAATGTGCTGCGCTGCCGCACGTTGAAAAAAACATAGCGATTAAGTGAAAGTAGCGCATTAAATTTGAGGTGGCACACGGGGTGGCCAGTGACATGTCAAGGGTGTCCAGTGCCACCCTGGACACCCCTCTGGCTCCGCCACTGCTCATTCACGCCATGAGACCTCCAGATGCGCGTCAACACGTCTTCACATTGACTTAATATTGAAATCACTCGTGTTTCCAGTGTTGCCAGATAGAGTTTATGGTTTCCAGCCCAAAAGTGTTCCAAAACCCGCCCAAACGCACAAAAAAACCGCCCAAAATATTTAAATCAACATTTTGGTTTAATTTGATTAGCATTTAGTTATTTTAACTTACACAATTAATGCAACATACTATAGCTAGCGACACCAGAACAAAACCACACTAGCAAAATGACATAACTTGTTCACAACAGCTACATTATGCTCCCTCGCCCACACGCACAATGCACTTTTACAGCGTATATTTAAGTGTTTTTTATGATTATTCAAATACCCAATTCGTTAATAACGTTTTTTATCTATTTATATTATTATAATGTATCTTTACTCTTGATAAATAGGTGTGTGTGAGAGAGAGATCGTAAATAGGCTTACCTTAAGCAGTAAATGCAGAACAATAATAATAGGCTGTTGGTTCTGCGTTAACTTGCAAGGAAGCTGAAGAACACTGTGAACATCTGAACTTTTCAGAACTATGTACAGTCTGGCTGAAGTTCTTGGTTCCACAATTGACTAAATGACAGCCGAACATTTGGTTCTGTTCACCTGAAATGCTCCGATAATTCATCCACGGCTCAAACACGTGTAATTGATGTCCGTTTCTCACTCCAGCTGCAGCCTGCGGAGGTCGCGTAGGCAGGGTCCATACGTCATCAAGCCTGGTTTATTTTATTTAACTGACCATTACATTCGCAAGGTATAAGCATATTACAACAATTTACTATTAACTAAGAATAAAAGTCAACTTTATAACTGTTAATATTCTAAAACAAGACAGTCTTGATGACGTTTATGGAGCCTAGAAATGCGACCTCGGGAGGCTGCAGCATTCGCATTGAGACACGGCCGATGTGTGACAAGCAACGTATACGTTGCAATCCGGAGTCCGTGTTGCAGAATTTGCAGTGCTATTTTCCGATTTAAAAGGCATTATCCATTTGCTTCAGGCCCGGGTCACTCTCCAACTCCTATCTGTAACATCTTGATTTCCCGCTGAGAGAGCTGGCTGTCTGCTATCACTTGTGATTGGCTAAACGCGGACTCATCATCGGCGTGGCGTCAACACAAACACATGCAGTGGGCATGTGTTTAGTAACGTCATGAAATACATGCACATTTGGGGTTTTTGTTAAATAATTAGCCTATAAAATGCACGTTTCAAACCCGCCCAACTGATCCCAAACCAGCCCAATTTTTGCACAACCGCCCAAGCCAATTTTTACCCGCACAATCAAATTCAAAACCACCCAATTGGGCGGGAACCCGCCCAATCTGGCAACACTGCGTGTTTCACGCCTCTACCGTGGCTGTTGTAAACGTAGCATTAGTGACACATATTACTAATGATAAATACATTTTGATATATTTATGGTCTTAATGAAAACACGATCTTTACTTAATATCTTAATGATTTTTGACATAAAAGAAAAATCAATAATTTTGACCCATGCTATGCATTGTTGGCTATTGCTACAAATAAAGAGTTTGGTTCCAAAACACAATAAACGGCATTAAAAAAAATTAGTTACCACCAAAATTGTTATTGTGTCAGGTCAGTATTAAAAAGTATATTCTTAATTATATCCGCCGTGTTATTCTGTCATCTTTTCTCCCTTTTCCCCCAAAATGCGATTAACTCCAGTCCTCCTTTTCTGCAGAATGCAATAAATCCGCTTAACCAATCACAGCGCACCATTCCAAGCATTGTAAAAAATTATGGCGACACAGTGATTACACAGGGAATCCTAGTTTTCCTCATCTACTTTGTACTTCGTGATCAACAAACAAACAAAAACAAAATAAAACTTTGATGGCATTGACAGGTTTTGTGGTGGGGAAGAAACGTAAGCCACGGGCGAAGGAAAAATGCCGTCTGTTGCTTGTTCTCACACGACTGCATCAAGCTTCTGTCATGCTAACACATTGACCCCAGCGGATCTTATGAAAAACTTTGCATTATTTTACGCAAAGTCAACGAAAAGTGAGCAGGAACAAAACATTTTACTGCTGATCGCTGTCAAATAAGTTCAGCAACGACAAAATGGATTTATTGCTTTTTGGAACCAAACTCTTCAAATATACCCGTGCAACTGGTTTTGTGGTCCAGGGTCACATATAAAATGTTGTGCACCAAGTACTTACATCTGAAATTATAACACAAAGATTATTCACACCATGAGATTTTGTGTAAAATTGTTGCACAAAAATACAATGTTATTATGAAGGATAGAAGATATCCATATGGTAGATTTTTGTGTATGCATTTGGCAGATGCTTCTATCCAAAGCGACTTACAGTGCATAAAAACTATACTCCGACAGCAGACGACTCCGTGCCAGATCCGCACCGGATCCGCACCAGAGCTGCTGACTTTGATGCGGATCCGGCCCAGATTCGTCTGCTGTCTGGGAATCGATCCCATGATCTAGCGCAATGCTCTCCCAGTTGAGCTGGATTTAATTGTTGTAATTGTGTTGGATGTTACGTGGTGATGATTAAATAAAATATAATTTACGTTGGCCAACAAAGTTAAATGTTGGACGCTGTACAAGGTCAGATTACGTTATGCAGGAGGTGAAGATATCCGATGACAAACTGACTTCGAGGTAAAAAGAAAGTGAGACATTCCTTCCTCCTCAATGTAATAAAGAGAAGGCTTTCCACCTACACATAAATTCACACAGAGACGTATCACAATACTTTTCCATGTTGTCTTTTCGTGGGATATAGTTGAACACCAAGTACACATGGAAAAGTGCACCGAAACCATGAATCATTCAAATCCTTCAATCGAACAAAAGAAACTGTGAGAAGGACATTAAAGCGATGAGGAAAATTGGGCTTAAGGCATTGAAAAGTTGTAGGGGTGACATGTATGAACAGAACCAGGAAGGTCTTCTCCTGCAGGGGGTTCTGTGATGTGTAGGCGAGTGTTTGTGTGGTCTGAGCAGTACCAACATGTACCCTGTCTTTCATTCAGTCAGGGTTTGGTCTAAAACAAGTTTGGATGGCTTATAGATTGAGTAATTTTGCGGGATGCGGTTGTTGAAAGCAATGTGTGCTGTGCGGTTGTTGGGAAATGCATGATTGGAATAGCTGAATTGAATGTCGTAATGCAATCTGTACTTATTCAAAACAGAAAAATGTAAGTGTCGGTTTGTTTGACAGGTGTTTGTTGATTTGTTTAGATGGTGGCTCTCTTTCACACACTTTGGCTCGTACACACTGCAAACTTTCGGAAGTGACAACTGCATTTAAATGCACGAGTGAATCCCCCAAATGTTCGTGCAATGTCGGACTCAATCTCGAAACTGTGATTATTGACACAGAGATAACCATAGCAACGTTTTGCCATTCGCGTGCTTATCATTCACAGCTTTGACCAAAATAATATAACAGCATTATCTTCTGCAATAAACCTCTGTCTTGGCGTTGTGTATTGTATGCATTTTTGAGGGTGCTCCACAGAGAAAGTGTTGTTTTGCATGGTTGCCAGGTTTTTATCTTTTTTTGTACTTGCATACCGCTGCGGTGCCTAACCGGTTATGGCTTTTGGCTCATGAAGCAATCAAGTTTTTGGTGTTATTAAAGTGTGAAGGTGCCGGTCCCAATATTTTGATCTTTGAGGTAAAGCATTTGGATTTATAATTGGAATTTTCTTGTTTGCGTGCAAGATCTGGCAACACTAGTAAGCAAACGTGCATACAGAAGACTTTTTCCCTCCTATGCATTTTTTTTTATCAGAAGAGAGACCTGTCATGTCCATGATGCACATTTACATACTTCATCAAAAACTAGTTGTTCATTGCCGTAAATGTATTTTGTTACTATACATGCATTTTGCGGGAGTTAATTCGTTTATATACAGTTGTCAGTCCCGTAAATTACTGAATTGTGTGTGTACAGAACAAGACTAAGTATTAAAAGGTGAAGTGCCAACCAAATTTATATGCAGTGTGTACGAGGCCTTTGTCTCACTCGATCACTCTCATATACAAATAAAGGTACAAAAGTTGTCACTGGGACAGTACCCTTTCAAAAAGGTACACATTTGTACCCAAAGAATGCATATACGTAATTAAAAGGTACATATTGGTATTTCAAAGATACATCTTTGTACCTAAATTACACACATTATGATCTTTTTTTGGACTTTATATATATATTTTTTGAAGGGTACTGCCCCAGTGACAGCTTTTGTACCTTTTTTATTTATTTTTTTTGACAGGGTACACACACTATTAAAGCAACTTAGTTGCCATCAGAAATTATATTAAGCCTATCTTTAATGTTCCTTTAAATCAGGGGTGTCAAACTCAAGTCCCTAGGGCCAAATCCGGCCCACCCCCTTATTTTATGTGGCCCGTGACAGCTTACAAATTAGTTATTTTTATGTGGCCCACAACAGCTTACAAATTATTTAATTGTTATTATAAGTATTATTTTTGCAGGGGTTTTCATGCCTTAGTTTTTGTGCCTACCAAAACTAATTTTTGTCCCACCAAGTCTTTTTTGGCAATTTAATGTGATTTATGAGTAATAATTTATTTTAATTATATAATTTATTTTAATTAATTTATTTTACTATTTTAAAAAATCTGTACAATAGCACACTTAAATATACTATGTCATTATATTTCCTGGGCTTCTACTTTCAAAGCTAGGTATTACTTAATTGGATTAACTTAAAAAAAGTACTTTTTAAAATTAAATTTGTAACACCCATTTCAACTTGCATGTTTAAGTAAAAGCACTTTAAATAAAAAAATGAAGTTAAAATAACTAGGCGTTGACAATTGAAGTATTTTTTTTAAGTCTATCCAACTTTTAACAGTGTAATTGAGTTATTATTACCAAAACCATAGTAATCAATTGCAAAGGTAAATATGCAATGTAATTAAAGAGATAAATTAAAATAATCTTTGAGAACAACTGTAATGCTGATGTGGCCTACTAAGTTTGACACCCCTGCTTTAAATATTAAATATATTTTGCAAAACTTGCATTCAATTAATTAATTCAATTAATTACAGCAATTAAATCCAGAGTTCCTTTAGCTCAACCGGTAGAGCATTGCATTAGCAATTCAAAAGTTCATGGGTTTGAACTCAGAGAAAACATACTGGTAAAAGCAGGATGTGACCCTTTGATGCCGAAAATGCGGTCGGGGTGAGGAATACTTTGGGCTTTTGAAAGCTGTACAGACGCGGAAAAAAGTATACCCGGGCCTTTACTCTTTTTCCAGGAAACGGAGGTGTGACCTGGCAGTTTCACTGACAGGAAGTAAGTCAAAGATAACACTTATCACAGGTGTGTGTGTGCGCGCGCGTGCGTGTGTGTGTGTTAAAGAGGAGTCTGAATTTATATTTTTGTATATTTCTTGTCATTTTTTGTATTTAATGTTTTATATATAATGGTTTATGATGTTATTTACGTTGAGTAAGGGCGGCTGTGGCCTTTTGAGGTGGTGTGCGTGTGTGTGTATGCGACAATGTGACTCTCAATTTGGTGCTTTTAATATGCGTCATTACAATCGTAGGGGGCGGTAAAACAGTCCATGATGCTCTCATGTGTCACTGCTCACACTTACCCAGTTGTTTATGAGCCAATGATGTGTTTGTCTTTTCACCATAAACCGCATTTTAAACCACCTGCAGATAGACACCTTGAGTAATCCACCCCTGCAGCTGCCGCAAGAGATGCATATACAAAGATTCAAAGAAAAAGTCAAAAAATAGATGTTCTGTCATCATTTACTAAAATGTTTTTGTGTGACAAACACAAAATAGGACATTTTTAACCGTTTAATGAATGTGATGTGCTTTTTATTATAACAGATTTATCAAATATTAATGAACTGCATATATTTTGGTCTGTTTCTCATCAAACACTATTGCATGACATGTACTACTTTTATAAGAGCCCATTTTTACAAAATGTAATATAGACGGTTTCAGCAGTAACAACATAAACAAGCGGCTTTCGTGGAAAACACGTACGTTTTTGTAAACTCCGCTTAGAATAAATAACAACAAAATCCATTTAAAGTAGGGGAGAGCGGGGTATGTTGTCACACTTTTCACACTGTCTAACATTTACTGAGCACCATACATCAAAATGGTATAAATCTCATACCAAATGAAAGAAGGAAGTCTTGGGCACATATGTTGTATTCATAACATCTTTATATCTTATCTCATTACAGAGTTGTAGACTGTTGAATAGTGACTGTGCACTTGTGACAATTTGCCCCATCGGAGGGTAAGTTGTCACACTAGGGCGGGTAAGTTGTCACACTAGATTATCTAAAAATAAGAACACAACTACTTAATTGTGAATATTGATTTTAATTTTTAAACTCAAACCAAACTGGAAATATAAACATCCGTGCCTGGAGAATCTGGAAAAACAATTATTTCAATCCAAATAATGCACATTTCAATTAAGTGGCAAGACCACTTTACTTTGAACTTTGGTTCAAATGTTCTATGGCTTTCACATAAAACCAGATAACTGAATGGAACGCTGCAGATAACTTGCTTAACTTAACATGTTTAACCTCTGAACAAAACAGATGCCCTGTATGACTAATAGGACTCATCTCCAGAATCACAATTCTGACACACATAAATTGCCTGGCCTGAGGTGCAAGCATCATGGGCCCAATTGTTGCATTTTACACATTTTACCCAGGTCTCCTTTGGACGACTCTTTGAAAATGGCTCTACACAGACGAGGCAGAAGCACTCTTCATCATCTGATGATGACTCTTGCATGATTTTTCTTCTTTTAGCTGCCTTGTTTTTCATAGGTCCAGATTTCTGCTTCCCTTTCTTTTGAAACAGCTTTTTGCTAGATTGAGGCTTATTCTTTTCTATATCATGTTTTCTGAGCATGTTCGATGTGTTTGTTTGTACAGGGGCAAGTTGTCAGATGTGACGACTTGCCCCAAAGTCATTGAGACAACTTGCCCCATACTTACTTGTGTGCTAATGTTGTCTAAATCTCAAGTTTAGCTCATCATATCACTTTAGCTAAAGTATCAAAAGACACTTTACGGTCTCCTCTATTTTGTGCAAAATAATCATTTTAAACATTCACACCTAACAAAGTTGAATTGCATAAAATGTAAAGTGATTTTTTTTTTACTTTTTAAGCAGAAAAATAAGAAAATTGTGCTAACCTCAGATTACAGTGATCTTGACCACATGTGAACAGGAAGTTCACTATAGAAGAAGAAGTCACATAAAGTGGCTATTTGATTTTTGAGATAGAGCCTCTAGTGTTGGAGTTATTAACAGTGTGACAACTTACCCGTGTGACAACTTACCCCGCTCTCCCCTAGTTTATTTATATAACAAGCACGATAAACAACACATAGATTACCTACAAAACATTTGTTATTTTTGACGAGGAATTTGTTTAAGAGTTCAGTTTCAGCAAGTCAGACCATTAAACAAACAAAAAACAGAAGTAAAGTTCATACCAGACACGTAATCGCATCACCGCACGTGTGTCCGATGAAACGGTCTATAAGTGTCGGGTGTGCCGAAACACCCCATAGATCATTTGTAATGACATATCCAAAATGCCCGTATTAGGGTGTGATTAAAAAAGTGCTGTTTTTCATGTGTGTACCTTTAAATGCAAATGAGCTACAGCTGCGCACACCTGTACCAAGAGAGATTTCGGTTAAACATAGATTCCTGTGAAAACAGTCAATAGTATCTTTAGCCGCATTAATGGTACAACATGCTAACTAGAAAAGCTTTTTGGTCAAATTAACCAGTCAGTCAGTGACTGGGGGGGGACTTGATCAGTGTGATGTCACATTAACAGGAGAATGAAAACAGCATGTCTAATACTGCGTTTACACCAGGCGCGGTAGAGGCGTCAAGTGGGAGTGATTTCAATGTTAAGTCAATGTGAAGACGCGTTGACGCGCATCTGGAGGTCTCGCGGCACGAATGAGGCGTTTAGCGCGGTAGACGCGATTCCGCGAATGGTGCGAATTGAGTGTTGCCGCGGCAAACATGCAAGTTGAAAAATTTTAACTTTGGTTGAAAAAGCGCAGCGTTAACCAATCAGGAGCTTGCTCTAGTAGTGATGTGATTACAGGAAGTGAGTGGAGTCACAGAAGCCCCTCCCATTAAGCGCATTTCCGTGTGAATGTCTCGATGACTAGAATTTCACGCGCAAATAAAGCGAGTAAACTCAAAATGTTCAAGCGGCAAACTAGACTTGGTACACACGAATTTGATGCCTCAAACATGGCTAGTGTGAACCCACGGTAATGAGACTGTTTTGCTTTAATGGGGATTAAAATTTCATTGTAGCGTTGTTGTGTAGACACACTGACAACATTTGTATTTAAGTACCTTGTAAAAGTGGATTTTGCATAATATGTGCCCTTTAAAAAAGTCATCCTTTTTCATAATCTTCATGTAAAAGTCTGAAATGTCTTAAATGACACCGGTGTGAGTAAACAAAGACAATCTTCATTTTTGTGCAAACTTTAGGGATTCAGTTAAGCACAAAGGTTTTCTGTTATCTGTATCTCCACCGGCCACATGCATGTGTAACTCTATCATACACAGACGATGTGACACATTCGTTTACAATGCAGCATAAACAACAGGCTGCCGAAAGATAAGAAGATACAGCGACAACAGGCATATGGAAGGTAGAAGAACACATTGTTCTGAAAACAAGAGAGAGAGGGCGTAAAAAACAAAGTTGGAGGCTAAGATTCATGCAGACATGTAGTCATATGTCAGAATAAAACCCAGACTAAAGCGATATAACCCAAAATGCCCTGAGGTATATTCTTGAGACTTTCATGTTTAATAATAATACACTGGTAAAGTCCCCATGAAAGAAGCATCTTATGAATCAAAACCGGATTCAGTATGGTTGAACGAATCCTCGGCTGAGTCAAATGTACTCGTTAATTCAAATCGTGAACGAATCATGAACCAATTGTGGCTGGTATGACTCAAAGTGCAAATATAATGGATAACCAGAGAACTTTAAAAATCTCCCTACTGTTTAAGCAAGGAGTGGCGAGGACTTTTGTAATAGGCGTGTTGCTGGAAGGGAATGAATTGACCTACTTTCGTGTTGAGAGAGTCAGCAATTCAAGATATTGATCACACAAAAAGTCAATTTAAAAATGGGGTCGCTTCTCATTAAAAACAAGATTTTTGTGGCTAACATCTCTCCAGATGGATGATACTGCTCAGGTCTGAGTCGCATTTCCACCGAAAGAGAGCTGAACCCACTACATCCCCAATAATCTTATTATAATCTTATTTATTTATTATTTATTTTATGCAATTTATGCAAAATGCGATTTTTAAAACTTCCTACGTCGACTTCTTGGACTCCAGGACCCTCGTCATGATAACCACACTGGAAACTTCCTATCAGGCTTTTGTACTTCCACGGTTATGCGACACTGGGCAGCCCATAAATATCACCGCCTTTGTGTATGTAAGAGATTTCTCTTCAGTGTAGGTTTTTTTGCTGTAATACGTAGGCCCTTTGTTATGATGCGTGGGCACAAAAACCTCGCTTTCTCTCATAAACCACAAACCGATGCTCTATTTACATTTACGTCTATGTGGATCTCTGTTACACTTTTTAGTTCCTCTGAATGATCAAAAGACGGCTTTAGCAAGCCGGTCGTGCCTTCAAACCAAATCCCATTTCAGAAATGCCTTGCAAACTTTATCCCGTGCTTTACGGCAAGTATGTGCGAATGGTATTTTTGGCTGTAGAGAGGCGGTCAGGATGAATGAATGAGGTTGCATGAATGAGTCTGTATGTGTGAATGTGCGAGTTGTGTGTGTGAGGGGGTCATTTAAAGCCTTTATATTTATTACAGAGCACGGTGGCAAAAAAAGCCCCCCTTCTGTTTAATGGGAATTCAATCCTTGCTCTTCAAATAAGTGGTGCAGCGTACTGGAACCATCTGGCACATTTAGTACTTAATCGTACCAATTCTGGCACTGCAAATGTTTTTACTACAACTGTTAACTGATAGTATACTTTTCACAGGGCTGGGTAGAGGGGATGAGGGTCTTATTGAGGCGCAGATGCTCTAACTCTTTTTGTAAATGTTTCTCTTGCACTATTTAGGGTTTTTCACAGTGAGTAACAAATCGAGAAAAAGAAAAAGGTGACGAAAGGTCGATGCAAGAAGATAAAGCCATTAGATTGTGTTTGCTCAAGCAGACTTTGCCAGATTTCTTAGGTATTTTATGATGACGCTAATTCGTATTAATTTGCACGAAGTGAGTCGTACAAAAATGCTTGATTATCATAAAAAAAAACAATAGTGAAACCCCACCCCTAACCTCAACGTCACGGGCAAATGCAAATCGTAAAAAAATTACAAATGTGGTTGTACGAGTTAAGGGTGGTATGTGTACATTTTAGTGGCTTCTAGTGGTAAGTTAGCGAATTGCAACCAACATCTCACCCCCAGAGATGTTCACAAGTCTCTGAGCTCGAGTCCGAGTCAAGTCTGAAGTCTTTGAGCTCGAGTCCAAGTCAAGTCTGAAGTCTCGTTGTAACAAATAAAACTCTAATAACACATAAAGAAATGATAAACATTTATAAAAAAGAACATAGTTGCACATTAAGTAAGGTCTAAAATTAGCATTATGTACATAAATTAAATTAAATGGATAATAACAATGTCTTTATTGTACAAATTAAATATTATTATTATTATTTTTGAGCAATAGAAGTGATTTTCTGTTTGTCTTGGGTTGTTTGATTAACATAAATGACACAGACTTAAGTAGGTTAATTGAGGTTACTGTCTCTTTATTAAGAACAAATAAGCCCAGTTTCTGACTGGTTTCTTAAGACATAAACAAAAATGTTTTATTAGAAAAAGAATACTGTGAGATCATTTTGCGTGTATGTATGTGCCTTGTCCAGAAAAGAAAGATTTTATGTTGGCTTAACTTTTGAAACACTTCTCTCTGTATGTACACTACTGAGGGCACTAAACGCGTGCTCAAACACAGGCGGAGCGCTTCAGGAAGAAGATGCAGCAGTCGCTTCACATAAAAACGTTACATTGTTTTTCATTGCTCTATTCAGCAAATATATGTTAATGGACTACACTGTATGACACAAAGTAGCGCAACTCTGGACCTGACTGGAGCTGGACCGGACACACTTAACCGCATGTGCGTACAGAAATCTGCTCACTTGAGCACCTTTTTGCGGTTAAATTGTTTAACCATTTAAACAATTGCAAGCCTTAGAAACAATGATAAACTTACTCTATTTAAATTGCATATTAATCCGCAAATCGCATGCGAGCCGAACCGCGGACCCGTCACAGCACTCACTACCCAAAGCTTCATGCCACAGCAGCGGCCGGTGCATTCATGTATGTTCGCGGCCGCGCGCGCGGAGCAGATACGTCACGTGACGTGTTACGTCGTGGGCAGGTTGTAGGTAACGGAGGGAGCTATGACAGCGAGCTCATCAGACGTTTCCTAAAAATAAACATTGTTCACGAGTCGCGCGGCTCGAGTCCGAGTCGAGTCTGAAGTCTTTGAGGGTCGAGTCTCAAGTCGAGTCTGAAGTCACTGTGTGTGCGACTTAAGTCGCACTCGAGTCCGAGTCTCAAACTCGAGTCCCCATCTCTGCTCACCCCTCAATTTCAAAACGCAAATAGACTTCCACAGGACAAACATGTCGTTGTCTGAGACAACTTAGGAGCGAAACGCACTCTGTAAAAATGGTTTGTCTGTTAGGGGCTACTATAGAAACATGACATGGACTTTTATGTAAGGGGACCCGTGGTGTACACTGAAAAAATTATTCATTCAATTTACTCAATTTTTTAAAGGTAAGTGGTTGCAATCAATTTATTTAAGGTACATTTAAACAAGTTTTTTTTTTGTTTAAATGTAGCTTAAATAAATTGATTGCAACCACTTACCTTAAAAAATTTAGTAAATTGAATAAATACATTATTTCAGTGTAAGCCTATTAGATAAAAACAGCTCATTCTAACTGTGGGTTCACACCAGCCACGTTTGAGGCGTCAAATTCGCATCTACTGCGTCTTGTTTGCCGCTTGAACATTTTGAGTTCACTCGCCTCATTCCGAGTAAAAGCCGCGTGTGAAATTCTAGTTATCAAGACATTCATGCGGAAATTTGCGTCATGGGAGGGGCTTCTGCGACTTAGCTCGCTTTCTGTAATCACGTCAGTACTAGAGCAAGCTCCTGATTGGTTAATGTGGCGTGTTTTTTTTTTGCCAAAGTTTAAATTTTTCAACTCGCACGTTTGCAATGCTTAATTCGCACAAACTAGACGCACGAATGAGGCGGAATCACTTCTACCCACCGCGCTAAACGCCTCATTTGCGGCGCGATACCTCCTGACTCGCGTCAACGCGTCTTTACATTGACTTAACATTGAAATCACTCGCGCTTGACGCCTCTACCCCGGCTGGTCTGAACGCAGCTTTAGGTGATAAAAACAATACAGTTCATTATGTAAGGTCTTTATACACCACTGATGGTATAGTTATGTATATTATATTGCATTTCTGTCGAGAGATCCTTCTAAAAAGTTACACAATGCACCTTTAATATGAAGTAGCCACCTCACAAAATACATAGGAATTGTTACCTCATCAATTAAGAAAAGCATTTCCCTGCCAATGACGCTTTCTTGACGAGTTTTTACGGTAATCTGTAATACCGCTATTATCCCCTAGATCAGTGGTTTTCAAACTGGGGGCCGCTAGATGGTGCCTGGGGGGCCCCAGTTTTACGACATTTTATGAAATACATTAATGTATCATGAATTCTGTGTAATTAAACCAAAAAAAAAAAAAGGTTACTAACCAAAAGCACTACTTTTTTGTATAATTTAATGTTTTTTTTTATTATTAAAATGTTGAGTTTTAGAACAGTTTTTTGTCACAAATTTTCTTTGGGGGGCCGCGAAGGAATGCACCGTACACAAGGGGGGCCCCACGCTGAAAAGTTTGGAAACCACTGCCCTAGATGGCGCTCGTACCCAATTTATAAAACACTGAACAAAAATGAATTTAAATAATTTAAACTCTGTGTATGTTTTGATAATCGTTCTGAATCTGATCTCTAACAAAATTCAAAAATTACAAAAATGCAATTAATAATTACAAAAATGCAATTATTTGAGTTTTTTGCTCAAAATTTGATATTTTTGAAGAAACCTACCCATAGAAAAAAAATGAAGATAGAATGAAATGTTTTTTTTTTTCCCCGTTTTGTTTGTTTGTTTTAAAGCAGAGGGTCTGTTCTTCTTTATTTGTATGTTTATATATTTATAGAAGATTTTTTTTCCTGGAAGGCATTTTGTAATTTCTTTCTGAAAATCACAAAAAAGGCTGGCAGGCAACTTTTTAAAAGTAAAGGTTGGCGGGGAATGAGTTAAAGAGCACTGCAGGAATGCTAGTATTTCCTAAATGTCTAGTGTCCTGTTTTATCTTTGCATTGCAGTATTGTATGTATTCCTTTAAGATGACTCTGATCTGTTTGATAAACAATGTTGAGCTGTGCAAGAGAAAGAGAGGTCATGTGTAGTAAAACAAAACTCATCCAAAATAAATGCGTAACCGCAACAGCCACAAAACAACAGGAAGCACTCTCTAAGCTGACAGGAAGTGGGTGAAAACACATGTAAAAACACATGCATGTAGATTAAGAAGAGGTGTGCATCTGTGTATGTAAATGTAATAGAGACGTATTATAAGACTAGATCTGGTTATGTTGTGTTGAAACACTGCGTTACTGCTAGTAATGTTTCGTGCAGTCATTTTGCACACTCATTGTGCATTAACACAATTAGACATCACCATGCGCTTACTAAACTCAGAACTCGGTGTTGGGGGTTTCGTACAAACTCCTGATGATAAGAATTAAACTTTCCGAATATATTTGTACAGAGGTTATCCAAAATGTACAGCAATATACTTGAATACAATCTAAATCACATTAGCAACCCCATAGCACTCCCCAAGCATCATGGATGCAAGTTTAGGCTGCAAGGTGAATATACCTCTTAAGTGACTCACAGTGTCTGTAAAGGTGATTATATCAGCGTCATTTAAAGGTCAGTCCAGAAGCACTTTTTCCTCTCGCTCACTTTCTCTCTCTTGTTTACCTTCATCTCAACAGTGCTAAGAGAAATGACTGGACAGAGGGACAAACATTTGTCCAGATGAGCTGCAGTAACAGGCTTTTGTTTAGACAGGAGCGTCTCTCTGCAGGGAACAAGGTGACAGGTTAGTTGACTACATTTGTGAACTTTCAAATCTGGGATATGAAAGTTATTTGTCTCAGCGGTCTGTGCCTGCAAAGGCTGACAGTGTCTCAAACATCTCTGTCTCACCGGTGGTGACGACTGTGGTATTTTGACGCATGTTGGCAGGGTTTCAAAACCTGTGTACTATATTTCCCCCGGGTTTTTAATATGCGTAAGGTATCTCTGTTATAGATTTTACTTACGTTGTTATGGTTTGGTACATTAAATAAAATGGTTTTATCGTTCAGTATTTGATTAAGCTATCTTTTATTGTTGTTAATCTTTATTTTTAGATCATGCATCACTGTCTTACCACTTAAACGATGGGCTGATATACACATATCATGAAAATATTGTGACGTAGAAAACGTAGGCCTCTGACCTTTTATGGAAAATAATAAATATATATTTTAGTTTGCTTTAAATTACAGGCTGAAATATGAGCTGTTTACGTTAGATTTCTCGGGTGTTTTGCTCATCTAACATCAGTCCATGTGTTTTTTAAAGAGATTACATATAATAATACAGGCCAGACCTCAACTGCAGATTCTCTGAAGGGAAACGCTCAGAAGGATTCTAAGAATAACCACATGTAGATTTTTCTTGTGGGTTCTGATGATTCATCCACTTAAAAAAAAACACTCAACAAGACATCTAACCATGTTTTAAATTAAATAAAGGTCATGTAAATGCACAAACATGACTCCACTTCAGATGCATATACTTTAAATCACATAAAGATGCACTCTCAGAAAAAGGTACAAAAGTTGTCCTTGGGACAGTACCTTTTAAAAAGATCGTAATGTGAATCATTTTTTGCTGACGTATTCAGGTATTCAGGCCAATCACAACGTACTGGTTAGCCGCCAATCGGAGGACACTGCGCTTTTCATAACGATGAGCTTTGTACAAAATCAACGCGATTCAGAGAGGCAGGGCATAGAGGAGCAACAATTAAGAATACTTATGTGGAAACCACGCAAACTCATTGTATTACACCAAATAACGTTTTTTTAGCAATGTAATAGGTGCTCTTAAAAATCACACGCATATACTTTAAATCTCATGCATATACACTTCAAATCGCATGCGTATACTTTAAATTGCATGCATATACTTTAAATTGCATGCGTATACTTTAAATTGCATGCATATACTTTAAATTGCATGCATATACTTTAAAATCACATGCATATACTTTAAATTGCATGCATATATACTTAAAATTGCTTGCATATATATACTTCAAACCGCATGCATATACTTTATATCGCATGAATATACTTAAACTTAAAACCGCCTTCATAAATACTTAAAATCGCATGCATATACTTTGAATCGCATGCATATACTTTAAATTTGATGCATATATACTTTAAATCGCATGCACATATACTTTAAATCGCATGCATATATACTTTAAATCGCATGCATATAGACTTTAAAGAACATGCATATATACTTAAAATCGCATGCATATACTTTGAATCGCATGCATATACTTTAAATTTGATGCATATAGACTTTAAATCGCATGCATTAATACTTTAAATCCCATGCATATATACTTAAAATCGCATGCATATACTTTGAATCGCATCCATATACTTTAAATTTGATGCATATATATACTTTAAATTTGATGCATTTATACTTTAAATCGCATGCACATATACTTTAAATCGCATGCATATATACCTTAAATTGCATGCATATATACTTTAAATCGCATGCATATATACTTTAAATCGCATGCATATAGACTTTAAATCACATGCATATATACTTTAAATTGCATGCATATATACTTTAAATCGCATGCATATAGACTTTAAATCGCATGCATTAATACTTTAAATCCCATGCATATATACTTTAAATCGCATGCATATATACTTTAAACCACATGCATATATTTAAAATCGCCTTCATGTATACGTAAAACCGCATGCATATACTTTATATCGCATGAATATATACTTAAAACCGCCTTCATAAATATTTAAAATCGCAAGCATATATACTTTAAATCACATGCATATATACTTTAAATCGCATGCATATACTTTGAATCGCATGCATATACTTTAAATTTGATGCATATCTACTTTAAATCGCATGCATATATACTTTAAATTGCATGCATATATACCTTAAATTGCATGCATATATACTTAAAACCGCATGCATATACTTTATACCGCACGAATATATACTTAAAATCGCCTTCATAAATACTTTAAATCGCAAGCATATATACTTTAAATCACATGCATATATACTTGAAATCACATGCATATATACTTCAAATCACATGCATATACTTGAAATCACATACATATACTTGAAATCACATACATATACTTGAAATCACATACATATACTTGAAATTGCATGCATATACTTTAAGTCGCATGCATATACTTTAAATCACATGCATGTATACTTTAAATCGCATGCATGCATACTTTAAATCGCATTCATGTATACTTTAAATCGCATGTATGCATACTTTAAACCGCATGCATACTTTAAATTACATGCATATACTTTAAATCATATAAATATACTTCTGGAACACTGGAACTTGCATACACTTTTAAACACTCATAAAATAATTAACAGCCTACCTAAAATATATTTATTTATAACTAGTGTAATTGCATTTCAAGAGCACATTCATACTAACTGAACCTGCAGCATGTCTTTAAACTCTCAACTTAAAGATTTGAAAAGATTTAAAGATTTTATCGTCTTGATAGCCATTGATTCATTGAATGTGGGTTCTTCATCACGAAGAACTCTTTGTTTTTTTGCTCTTTGCTTTTGTCTTTTAAGTACACTAGATAAAGACTAAACTTTATCCTTTATACAGCTTAAAGCTAAGATAATCTTTTTGTCTGTGGTCTGTCTGTTTGTCTCAGGTCTTAAGTTTTTGGTTGATTATTTAAGGAGCGACCTCACCTCCTGACCCCTCTTAAGTGGCATGCCATAAGAATACACATCACATCTCCAACAGGGGGAGGTGAAAACTCACATACTGATAGAGCATTGCAGATGATTTGGATTTATAGAAATGATAGAAACGGTGGATAGTGTTGTATTTAGGAGAGGTATAGTGAGAATAGTTGGTGGTGTGTTAGTTTTCTGCAATGCAGTCTCAATCAACCATGATTTTATTATAGTAAATGTGTAGTAACTGTATTTTTGGTGGATTTATTAAGTTTGTAAAACATTGTGGTTACTGTAGCAAAACCATGGTTCATTAACCATGTAACCATGTTTTTTAGCTTTATTTGTAGTAAAACCGTAGTTCATTTTCATTTTTATTGAAAGTGAAATGCTCTTTAAACGCTGAGATTATATTTCCCCTATTGAAAAGTTTATGCTAAGTGCCGGTTAAGTGTTGGTCTAGCTGGTCAAACAGTTTAGTCTTTCTGGAGAAACTGGCTGACCAAGAAAGTCTTGCTAAGTTAAGAAGTCTGACAGAAAGTCTGGGACATCAGAACCCGACGTTGGTGGCCAGCATTGGTAGTCGAGCATATGCTGTTTTTATTTCCATAAGGTCCGCACATTCTTCAGTTTTCTGCCATCCTTAATTTCATTTAATGCTCTTATAGTGCAAACAGCACCTCTTCATAATAAGCCTGTAAAGACATCAACATCTGTCGCTTCTGATCCAGGAACAGTGTAGAGTTACACATTAATGGATCCTCATTACGGTACAAAGGGGGTTCAGCGAACCTCAAATTCCTGACACATCTCAGCTGCTTCTCAGGCGATAAAGTTTAAATTGTTTGTAAAACTTTTCAAGAGGAGTGATGAAATGATTTGTCGTATAGCCAATGATGTATTTATATATCGGGTCATTGACTGAGATGAGATTTAGCTTATATATATTATATAAGTTTAGTTGTTTTTGTAATATTTACATTTGAAATTGCAATACATTTCTGTTATGCCTTATTTACCAATACATTGATAGGTTTTGTGTGATGCATGTTTAGTTGTTTTGTGCTTTCTGGTATTGCTTTGTTCGCAAAAAATGAATTGCAAAGACATAATGCAGCATAGTTTACTTTGATTAGTTTGCATTGCCTATTAAACCTAAAATATTATTTTTAGGTAAAAACACTGAAAAAATTACTTGTTGCACTAAAAGTTTGATCAAATTTGTGTTGAATTTGCTATAAGTTATATTTAATTATATAATTGTTATAAAAATAACTTAAGCTAATTCAACTTTATATTAATAATTTTTACACTATAAAAAGTAAAAGTCGGATCAAATTGAAATATACTTTATCTGCTAATGCCTAAAAATGTGAAGTTTTTTTTTTTGAAGTTTGATTTTCTCACTTTAAGTGAAAATTTTTTAAATATTTTAGGTGTTACCAATTAAAGTATATTTCAAGTTGATCCAACGTTTACTTTTTGTAGTGGAAAAAATATTTAAATAAAGTTGAATTAGCTTAAGATATTTCCACTTCATTTTTATAAGTTATAGCAATTATATAATTAAATATAATTAAATATAACTTTTTCACTTAAAGAGTTAATAAAACTAAATTTTTTAAGTGTTACCAATTTAAAGGAACAGTCTCATTTTCAATATTAAAATATGTTATTACCTTAATTGTTGATACATCCCTCTATCATCTGTGTGCATGCACGTAAGCGCTGGAGCGCGCTGCAACGCTTCGATAGCATTTAGCTTAGCCCCATTCATTCAATGGTACCATTTAGAGATAAAGTTAGAAGTGACCAAACACATCAACGTTTTTCCTATTTAAGACGAGTAGTTATACGAGCAAGTTTGGTGGTACAAAATAAAACGTAGCGCTTTTCTAAGCGGATTTAGAGGAGGAACTGTGTTGTATGGCGTGGTAGCACTTTTGGGAGTACTTCGACTCGCCTGAAAAGTCCGCTCCCCTTCTCACTCTCATAATGGGAGAGGGAGGGTGTTACTGCGCCGAGTCGAGGTACTCCCAAAAGTGCTATTACGCCATAAAATATAGTTCCTCTTTTAAATCCGCTTAGAAAAGCGCTACGTTTTATTTTGTACCACCAAACTTGCTCGTATAACTACTCGTCTTAAATAGGAAAAACGTTGGTGTGTTTGGTCACTTCTGGCTTTATCTCTGGGTGGTACCATTGAGTGAATGGGGCTAAGTTAGGTGCTGTCGAGGCGTCGCGGCGCGCTCCGGCGCTTGCGTGCGCGCGCACAGATGATAGAGGGATGTATCAACTCTTCTTAGTTAAGGTAATAACATAGTTTAATAATGAAAATGATTAGACTATTCCTTTAAGTAAGTTTTTTTCTAAGAAAAGCAGCTTTAACTTTTTACAGAGCAACTCCTTACTAGAAAGAAAGAAAGTTGAAATGAATTTAAATTTCAAGTTGATTTAACTTAGAAATTTAAGTGCAACATAGGATTTTTACGGTGCAGGTTGAGTAAATAATGGCAAAAATTTCATTTTTGGGTGAACTGTCCCTTTAAGGGCGCACTTGCACTATCCAAACCAAACCGCGGCCGGTCGCATTTGACCCCTAAAGCCTAGTGTAATAGTGTACCCGGGCGCATGCCCTGGCGCGGTTTGGTTAATCGTGCCAATGCTGGCTTGCAGAATTGGGCTGAGCGCGATTCAAAAGGAGAGACGTCAATTTCGTGACCACTCACCTTCATCTGCCTTCGTAAAAACCTTCTGATGCGCGAGGCAGGGTTACGTGAATGTCGGAGCTGCACACGCGCAGACCAACTAAGCAATATGATGGCATGTGAGAGGGCTGTGTGTCATCGTGCACCAAACGACTCCTAAACTTAACATACCGATGGGTTCCAGTGTTAAGAGAGCACTTTACTTCCTGCTTGGTTCAGAACAATCGCATCCTAATGACGAAAGCGCGCCTGGGCTCTGTGTGCTTCTGAGGTAGGAAGGGGGGACAATCGCGCTGGGTCACGGTTTGGTTTGGATGGTGTGAGTGCGCCCTAAGAACGGTGTGAATTGCAATCGCATTCACTTACATGCGTCCATGAAAGGGTTAATGTGGACTCCATGCTGTTTACAGGATCAAGTGCAATGCAAGATTACCCAGCCGGTCATTAAGTGAATTATCTGTTCTCATCCGCAGACCTCACCATGTGTATTTCCATATGTAAAATGTCTGTACAAAATGTCCCATAATTATACCTTAGATTTACCACTGATGCAAACGAACTATAAATCAGGCAAAGCACAACTGCGTCTGAGGAATGCGAAACGGTTTGGCCTGTCGCAGACTCAAACAGATACACAGATGCTTAAAACACACACAAGGCCTCACACACAGCAGCGCATATATACTGTCCTTTTGTTGAGCGCTCTTGTTTTCAGATCCTCAGCTGTCTGCTGTCACTCTGCACATTTCATGGTTTTCTCACTGAACGCTTTCCCACAAATCTCTCATGTGTCCCATGATCTCAATGTTCCTTTTGACAGCACACACACGTGCCGAAAACACAGCAGTCGACTTGGTCTTGAGGTTTTGATATACTAAAGGAAATTTAAAGCCAGAAACATAGTTTAAATATTCTTACTTATTTTTGATGCAATATACTTTCTTAAAGAATATTTTTGTCTAATGTTTAATGCATCAACATCCTTACTGGTCCTGGAAGAACATTTCAGAAACAACAAATGTCAGGTGTTGGGGTTAAATGCACCATTCAGCTTATTCCTTTCTACACCCTAAAGCAAAATGTTGAGATGTTTCGACCCATGGTTGGGTAATAGGTGCACAAACTCGGTCACTGGGTTTAACCAATGTTGGATAGTTTTGGGTTGTTTTATGGTTGGGTCAAATATATTTTCTGGTTTAATGCATATTTGTTGGATTTGTTCATATTACCCACAACCATTGGTTGAAACATTCCCACATTGTTTAAAGTGTAGCTAAAGAGAATGAAGAGGTTATGGTTAATGCTGGGTTATTTTCAACGTTGGGTCAAAAAGGAATGAACCTAACCCGCTGGGTTGTAATTTAACCTATTCTGGGCTGTTTTAACCCATTGTTGGGTCAAATATGTGATCCTGGACCATAAAACCAGTCATAAGTAGCATGGGTATATTTATAGTAATAGCCAAAAATACGGGTGAATCTCACGAATCCATTGAAACACCACGGCACTAATGATTTTAGCTTTAAAATGTGTAATATAGTAACATTAAAAAGCATCAGAATTAACACAATACTGTGTTCTACCTTGCACAATGTGTGATTTCAACATAAGAATTTATAATTGTAAATTTTATCTAATTTTCTGCTGAAATTCTCATTACCGCAATGTGTCCGGCTGTGTTTGAACATGCGTTGTTGTAATTTAATCAAATTAACACAAAAATATTAAGAAAAAAAATAAATGGATGTTTTGCTAGACTACTTTAGATGACAGAAAAAATATTTACTGAATATTCATGTATAATAATAATGAAGAAAAATTAGGAAAATGATGTGTCCATGCCTGATGTTCTCATCCTCCGCAACACTTTTTGAGAACAGTTTAAGCACACATACAGAATTTTAATAAAGTTTGATTTTGAGTGACCAAGCACATGGACCAGTTACTTCAAGATGGCTACCAGGTAAGATCATTTTTTTACAGTTAATTTAAAATATTGTCTTGTCAGAATGCTTACACGACATTTTGATTATCATTACCGCAACAGATGCTTATTAAATGTTAATTTAATTAATAGAAGCATAATACTTTGACTTTAAAGGCATGTGCAGAATCTCCAAATTATGTTCTTTCAGGTTTGTCATGTCATTTTGAAAATATGTCAGTGTTGTTGATGTTGCGGTAATGAGATTTTTTAGGACTAATTTTTTAAATTATGTTACAAAAAGTGTTAAATGATAAGTAAAAGTTTTTAAATTAATGTTCCCATTTACTCCAGACTTTGTTTTTCAATGTCTGGTGGGAAAAAAAGTAAATTTAAGCAATTTTTACATGCTTGACATGTTTAAAACCAAGTTTTTGTGAGAATCACCCATACATTGGGTCTCATTCACTAATAATTGTGTACGTTTTTTCGTATTTATACGCACATTTGAACTTCTCATGAAAACTTTCTGCCTAATTCACAAAACGTGCGTACGCACATGAGTTACATTTACATGACGTTTACATTAGGCATTAAGCAGACGCTTTCATATAGAGATTTAAAAAGGGAGGAAGGAATGCGTGAAGATTTGTCATTACTTGCATCTTCTTTATATGTGTTGAAAAAACAAGTAGGCTATAATAATGTAAAATATAATTTTTTAAATAATAGATCATGTATAATAATATATAATACAGAAAACATTATAATATCAAATATAATCATATTTTATATATCAACATTAATATTAACATTATAATTATAGCCTAGTATTTGATTATAGTGTCCGTGATTATTGCGTACGAGTGGTTTTAGGTTTTCTTGGATTTTTGTGCACATTAAGAAGACATTTTGATATGACCGTTTTTGTTGAATCACGTCTCTGTGTACGCATTGTATGAATCAATTTTTTTAAAATGCTAAAAATCATTAGGATATTAAGTAAACATCGTGTTCAATTAATATATATATTGTAAATTTCTTACCATAAATATATAAAAAATGTATTTATCATTAGTAATATATGTGTTGCTAAGGACTTTAACTTTAAAGGCGATTTTCTCAATATTTGAAGAGTTTTGTTGCAAAACGAGATAAATCAATTTTTTTACCTTTTTGTCAAAACATATTTATTATTATGTTATCATGTTATTATTTTGTTTTATGGTTCTACTTAGTTGTATTTTTAAGTTATGACGGTTTAAATCAAAACAAACCAACTGCAGTTGCATTGAAATTAATTGGAATGCACAACCAAAAAACAAGATTTTTGAACAATTAAAAAAATGGTTATCTCGAAACTCTTCATTTTTTTTTACATCCTGAGATTCCGGATTTTCAAATAGTTGTATCTCGGGCACATATTCTCCTATCCTTATTCAGCTTGCAGATGATGTACAAATCTCAATTTCGAAAAATTAACCCTCATAACTGGTTTTGTGGTCCAGGGTCACATATAAACATTTTCTGGGTTTATGCAGCGGCTGGGTTTGTCCCTTTCTGACCCAACACTGGTACAAAAACATCACAGAAATGTATTTCTTATATGGGATCATTGCGTCAGGTGACTTAAAAGGGACATATCATGAAAATCTGACTTTTTCCATGTTTAAGTGCTATAATTGGGTCCCCAGCTCTTCTATCAACCTAGAAAATGTGTAAAAGATCAACCCAGTAACTTAGTTTTGGTAAACTGTTCTCTGCAAGCATGTGAAAAAATAGCTCATTGACATTTGGCTCCCCATGTGATGTCAGAAGGGGATAATAGCGCCCCTTAATTTGCACTATCCAACCACAGCACTGCCATTTAGTGCAGAGATCAACTCATTTGCATATTAAAGGACACACCCAAAAACGGCACATTATTGCTTACACCTACAAAGTGGCAATTTTAACATGCTATAATAAATTATCTATATGGTATTTTGAGCTTAAACTTTACATACATAATCTGGGGACACCAAAGATTTATTTTACATCTTAAAGGTGCAGTGTGTAAATTTTAGCGGCATCTAGTGGTGAGGTTGCAAATTGTAACCAATGGCTCAGTCCACTGCTCTTCCCTCGCTTTTGAAACGCATAGAGAAGCTACGGTAGCCTTCACCAGAAAAACATGTCATCGACAGAGACAAATTAGTAAAAAAGTTTGTCCGTTAAGGGCTTCTGTAGAAACATGGCGGCACAAAATGGTGCCTTCCACGTAAGGGGACCCTCGGTGTATGAGATAAAAATGTCTCATACTAAGGTAATAAAAACATAATGGTTCACACCCATGATAATATAGTTTTGTATATTATTTAGCATTTCTGTCAAGAGATCCTTTAAAAATTACACACTGCACCTTTAAAAAAGTCTTGTGAAATGTCCCCTTTAACATTCATGAATTTGGCATGTACTTTTAACCAAAGCGACTGTGGTTTCATAGGATTCGTACCCATAACCTTTCCACTGCAACTGCGCGCTACAGGAGAATGTTATTTTATTAGAAATACTGATTCAGAAAATGATTTGTTGGCAGGGCACCAGTCCTTCATTTAATAACCTAAAACCCAATTTCCTCATGTGCTTGAAATTCAGGGCTGAGCATTCGAGGAATCGTCTGAACATATCGAGCTAATTTTAGTGGAGCAATTGAAACTGTCTGTCCAATGGGAATCTATTCAGCTCACATCAGCTGAGGACACATTCAGATCAACCTCGCTGTAATAGTGTTCTGCGTACAACATGCTAAAGATACAGGAATCATATTTCTAAGAATTTCCTAGAGACAGAACCAAAGTTCATTACTATCTTTATATTTTTTATCAAGCTGACATTTATACAGATTAATCCAAATGAATGCATGAGGAACAGTTTGAGACCGCTGCCTTAAAATGACGCATCAACTACCAAACAAACAAACAAACAAACACAAATAAATTCTCAGTCATTAGAGAAAGTAAATCAGGCTGTTCTGTATGTTCAACTGAACTTTGACCCAGTATTATATCATCTGTTCCCTTACACACCTCTGAACTTTGTAATGTTATTTGGCTGTCTTCATCTTTATTTGAATGAATTTACATGAGGAAGTCGCTTGTAGGTGATTTATGAGGGTTTGTTTTGCGTGTTGTCACATTCTTGTTATCAGATTCAGATCTCTGTAAGTGCAAAGACAGGTTAGGAAATTGTGCCGCTGGTTATTTTGAAATCTCACACTAATTAAGTGAATGAGTCAATCTCACTTAAACATGAACTGCTCACTATCTTACACCAGAATCACATAGAAATTATATTTTAGGATTATAAACGAAATTCTCACCTTAAACCTGGAATACATCCAGACATTTCTATTATGATTTCTTTGTTTAATTCCCATTCTTTTCAATTCTCAGTTTGAACTGTACACTGTAAAAAATGTCTGTAGAAATTACAGTATTACTGGGTATTACTGGCAACTAGCTGCCAGTAACTTACAGTAGATTTTACATTTATGTTATTTACTGGCAACATTTTGTTCAAAGTTAAATGAACATGAAACATTTTCAGACTTTATCTTCTACAGTAAGTTACTGGCAACCAGCTGCAGAATTACAGCAAATTTTTTATAGAATGAATAAAATCATTAATGAATACAATACCTTTCTTTCTTTCTTTCTTTCTTGCTTTCTTGCTTTCTTTCTTGCTTTCTTGCAATCTTTCTTGCAATCTTTCTTTCTTTCTTTCTTGCAATCTTTCTTTCTTTCTTTCTTGCAATCTTTCTTTCTTGCAATCTTTCTTTCTTTCTTAATCCCTTCATGTCTTTCTTTCTTTCCTGTCCATCCTTATTTCATTCTTTCTTCTTTTCTTGCTTTCCTTCCATCTTTTTCCTTCCTTCCTTTTTTCTTTCTTTTTTCCTTCCTTACTTTTTTCTTTCTTTTTTCCTTCCTTCCTTCTTTCTTCCTTTCCATCTTCCTTTCTTTCTTTGTTTCTTCTTGCAATCTTTTTTCTTTCTTTCTTTCACCTTATTTACGTCTTTATTCGTTTCTTTTCGTCCTTTCTTCCTTTCTTATTTCCTTCATGTCTTTCTTTCTTTCTTGCAATCTTTCTTTCTTTCTTTCTTTACTTCTTTATTTGTTTCTTTTTTTCATCCTTTCTTTCTTATTCCCTGCATGTCTTTCTTTTTTTTCCTGTCCATCCTTGTTTCATTCTTTCTTCTTTTCTTGCTTTCCTTCCATCTTTTTCCTTCCTTCCTTTTTTCTTTCTTTTTTCCTTCCTTCCTTCTTTCTTCCTTTCCATCTTCCTTTCTTTCTTTGTTTTTTTTTGCAATCTTTTTTCTTTCTTTCTTTCACCTTATTTACGTCTTTATTTGTTTCTTTTCGTCCTTTCTTCCTTTCTTACTTCCTTCATGTCTTTCTTTCTTTCTTGCAATCTTTCTTTCTTTCTTGCAATCTTCCTTTCTTTCATCTTTCTTTACTTCTTTATTTGTTTCTTTTTCATCCTTCCTTTCTTAATCCCTTCATGTCTTTCTTTCTTTCCTGTCCATCCTTATTTCATTCTTTCTTCTTTTCTTGCTTTCCTTCCATCTTTTTCCTTCCTTCCTTTTTTCTTTCTTTTTTCCTTCCTTCCTTCTTTTTTCCTTTCCATCTTCCTTTCTTTCTTTGTTTCTTCTTGCAATCTTTTTTCTTTCTTTCTTTCACCTTATTTACGTCTTTATTTGTTTCTTTTCATCCTTTCTTTCTTTCTTACTTCCTTCATGCCTTTCTTTCTTTCTTTCTTTCTTTCTTTCTGTCCAACCTTATTTCCTTTTTTCTTGTTTTCTTGCTTTCCTTCCTTCTTTGTAGTTTTCATACTTTCTTTTTTCTTTCTTTTTTCATGTCCATCCTTATTTCATTCTTTCTTCTTTCTTGATTTTCTTCCATCTTTCTTTCTTGTTTTTCTTTCTTTTTTCCTTCCTTCCTTCCTTATTCCTTCCTTTCAATCGTCCTTCAGTCCTTTCTTTCTTTCTCCTTGCAATCATTCAGTCTTTCTTTAATCCTTATTTACTTCTTTGTTTCTTTTCTTTTTTTCTTCCTTCCTTCCTTCATATATTTCTTTCTTTCTGGTCATCCCTATTTCATTCTTTCTTGTTCTCTTGCTTCCCTTCCTTCTTTGTAGTTTTCTTTCTTTCTTTTTTCTTTCTTTCTTGTCCATTTTTATTTCATTTTTTCTTCTTTTCTTGCTTTACTTCCATCTTTCTTGTTTTTCTTTCTTTTTTCCTTCCTTCCTTCTTTTTTTCTTTTCCATCCTTCTTTCTTTTTGCTTCCTTCCTTTCTTCTTCCTTCCTTCATTCTTTTTTCCTTTCTTTTTTGCTTCCTTTCTTCCTTTCTTCTTCCTTCCTTCATTCTTTTCTTTCTTATTTACTTCTTTTTTTCTTTCCATACTTAATTCCTTCTTTTTTCTTTTCTTACTTTCCTCCCTTCTTTCTTGTTTTTTTCTTTCTTTTTTTACCATCCTTATTCCTTCTTTTTTCATCCATCTTTTTTCTCCCTTTCTTTTCTTTCTATTTGTTTCCTTCCTTCATTCTTTCTTTCTTTATCCAATGTGTTTATTTTCTTTCTTTTTTGCATCCTTCCTTCCGTTCTTTCCTTTGTCTTTTTTCTTTCTTTCTTCATGTCCATCCTTATTTCTTTCTTGTTCTCTTGCATTCCTTCCTTCTTTCTTTCTTGATCCAAAGTGCATTATGGTATACATTTTTTCATCAGTATGTGTGTTCTTCTGGAATCTAACCCACAACTTTTGCACTGCTAACGCAATTCTCTACAAATTAAAAAAGCAGCAAGACATTGCCAGGTTTCATGAGTCAACCTTACACAATCTCACAGTCATTTTCACCACCTCTGATAAATCACTTATTTTAATAACTCTTCTTACACCGACTACAAAATGAATCAAATCTGTTCTATCAAAGTCAGCATTTCTTATTTGTATTTGCGGTGATCTGTTTTTTATTAACATCTTTAGTGGACACCTTTAACAAGAATTCCTGAAAATGACCTCTAAGTCACGTATATTTTTTTCATAATGATCAGATAATAATTACATAACAAAACTATTAAGAGTCTTATATGTCACAGTGATCATATCTTTGTCTCTGCAGGGAATTAAACATCACCTGACTTTACTGTACGCTCCGTGGGTGCTGTGACATCTTCAAGACCACTGAAGCATCTAACCACCTGCCTGCAGTCATGCATTTACACCTTTGCAGTTTACTCATATCACGCTTGAAAACACCCCCCCACCTCACCCGTTTCTCCACAGGGCAAAACAATGTAAAGCCCCCTCGACAGAGAGAGAAAGAGGGATGGAATGAGCGAGCGAGCGAGTGAGAGAGTGAGTCATGAGTGCAGCTTTGAACAACAAGGGGAAATCCTCCTATTGATCGACATGCGCTGTGGAAACATGCATCATTCACACAGGTAACGGAACAGGGGGCCATGTACCACCCCAAACCCATTAGCCATGTATCTGGAGAACGTCTTACATTTATGCATTTGGGAGATTTTTTTTTCCTCAACATTTTTTCATACATTTTACTGCTAACACAATGATTTGCCAATTGGGCTACAGAAATCTTGATGGCTTTTATGCAAAACTGCAGAGATTTTATTAACAAACTTTATAGTAAATGCAAAGTTCAAAGCTGTATTTCTGGAAATCTGAGTCAAATGCACTGTGAGGTAACATATATGGTATCTTACAAATCAATTTGTATGTTACTTTTTATGGTCGTAATCATAAAAAAACAATCTGATGGTCTTTGTAAGGTAACGTGGAAGAGAGTTTTCTTGGAGAAATTCAAATTCGTGGTTTCTCGTTCAAAAGTGCGCCTACATAATGGAGCTATTTAGGGAAATTTCACGTGAAAGTCATATAGGTTTTCACCCTTGTACTTTCTGTTGTAGCACATATGCTAGCACTTTATTCACAGGAAACTCGGAGGGGAAGCTCCCCATCTGGGTTTAACATAAAAAAGAGCAAATTTCCTGTTGCTTAGCAGAGTTTCTCTCATCAAACTCATTTGCATGATTTCCACCTTGTTGTTAAAATCCGTTTTAGGGCTCCGGACGGTAGCTGCAATTACATAATATAATAAACTTTGCTGACTTTTACATTACTGGTGGAAAAAATCATATAGACTTCTAGAAACATAACAACAAGTGTGTTTACTTAAAGTGACACTCCACTTTTTTTGAAAAAAAAATTCTCATTTTCTAGCTCCCCTAGAGTTAAACATTTGAGCATATTTTCAAAAAAAGTGGAGTGCCCCTTTAAATGTTTGAAGGCAAAGCATTCGCTGTATATTTTTAGATCCTAAACTGGGTTATTTTTAACCCAACGTTGGGTCAAAAAGGGACGAACTCAACCTGTTTTAATTTAACCTATGCTGGGTTGCTTAACCCATTGTTGGGTCAAATATAAACATTTTCCAATGGTTGGGTTTGTCTTTTTTTGACCCAATGCTGTGTTGAAAATAACCTAGCACTTCTTAGAGTGTAAAACATAGCCTATGAAATTATGATAGAGATAAAACATCTTCCTTGTTTTTAAAGTGTTTTACACCAGTTGTAAAAGTTGCTATTAAACCAAATGTAATATTCACACAGTTATAGCAAACGGCATCCATTATCTTGGTAATACACCGTTATCTTCTGGAAAAACTGTAGAAGAAATCTCAAATTTCTGCCGTATTTTATATATGGACTTCAACTGTGTGTGACATTAAAAGGTAATCAAGAAGGTACTGCTAAAATTTAAAGTCCGTGTAAAGACTGATATTAAATGTCTTCACACCACCTAGCCAAATTTGAATGATTAAAAAAACAAGTAAATAAAATAAATGAATAAAATAGGTCCCGCTCTAACTTGAATGAATGCTCACGATTGCGTTAGGGGAGGGGCAATGCTCTGTGGCTCCAGTGTGTCATCGAGCCACCGTTTTTTTAGCCCCGCCCAAATATTCCTGAAAAAACGTTTTTAACAGTGTAATTTCAGTACTACATAGTTCACAGTCTTTGTAATGTGTTTCAGCAATATATTTATAACATTTATAATGTGTTTAGAAACAATAATCTGAAACGACTTTACACAGACTTTTGTTGTAATTTTCACTGTAGTATGATATGTTTTGCGGAACAGTGATGGTAATTCAAGAAAACCTTGTTTTTAAACAAAACAATGACAAAACCTCTTAATTAATAGTCAGTAAGACGTGGGGTGGTTTGATTAACAGGCTGACAAAAGTAGAGAAAGCTGATCTTGAATGTAAGCATCGTTCTGAACAAAATAAAAAAAATTCTGTAATAAAAGTGCAAAAAAAAAAGTAATACTCCAGCCAAATATCAAATTAATCCCACAATTTACCCTCAAGCTATCCAAAATACATATGTCCGTCATCTTTCATTTGAACATATTTGGAGTAATTTTAGTAAATGCACAAAAAAATATTCATATCAATTTATAAATAATTTTTTAAGGTGGTTGCAATCAATTTATTTAAGCTACATTTAAAGGCAAAACAAAACAAAAAACTTTTTGTTTAAACTTCTGTAAATGTAGCTTAAATAAATTGATTCCAAGCACTTACCTTGGAATAATTTAGTGAATTGAATGAATCATTTTTTTCAGTGTGTCCTTCACAAAAGTTATCCACACGGCTCTAAGGGGTTAATAAAGGTCTTCTGTGGGTAACCGATGCGATTTATAAGAAAAATATCCATCATTCAAACTTTATAAACTGTAATAACTAGCATCTGGTAACGACGCCATCTTGGATTTAACCCCTTGGAGGTTGTGGAATACTTCTGTGAAGGATGAATGCAGTATTTGGAGTTTTTATAGACCCCTTCACGGTTCACGTCACAGGCGGTTCCCACTGCGCATGTCGGGGTCAGAAAAGTCATTACAGCAGATTGAGTTGCGTATTATTCGGTATCGTCAAAAATGCCAACTTACGTCGTGGGCTGTGAAAATCGCACCAGGTCTTCCGTTAAGTTTTCGCAATTCATGCAGAATTTCAAAAACAAAAAATACAACATCTGCGTCTGCAAGCAATTAACGTGCAGACTGGGACAATGCAAATATCAAAGAGGCTTGTGTTTGTAGTGCTCACTTCATTTGAGGTAAGTCATCATTTTTCAGCCCTGTTAGATTTAATTATAAAGCCTAAATGGTATGAACAGTTTGACCCCATGCTGCGCGCGCACCCGATAGTCATTCAATGTTTACAAACCTTGAAGGGGTCTATAGTCAGAAGTAAGTTGTTCCCTGATCCCTGTTTTCTTTCATTATAAGCTTGTAAAACCAAGGACATTTACTAAAATAACTCCAAATGGATTTGAAAGTTGATGGACATATGCATCTCGGATTGCTTGAGGGTGAGTAAATCATTGGGGTCATTTTTATATTTAAGTATCCCTTTAATCATCTCTTACAAAACAGCTTTATTTTGGCATCATGTTTTCAACTTGATAGAAGATGTATAGTCTAAAATGGTAAACATTACATATTGAAAACTTATTAACATGTTGTCACACGCAATAGTTTCTATTACATCTATGCATTTGACAGATGCTTTTTTATCTGATCTGCTATGTTTCCAGAGAATTGAATCTATGACCTTGTTCTTGCTAACACTTTGCTCTATCAGTAATGCTCAGCAAGTGATGTAGAGATTTTAAAGCCTGCAACAAGCCGTCACTGGCGGTACCCATTAAAAAGATCCTAATATGTAACATTTTGGTACTAATATTAACTCTTTATAGGTGCAAAGGTGTACTTTTTGAAAGGGTACCACCCCAGTGACAGCTAGTGACTATTTCTGACCCATTTTTTATAGACAAGATGTCAGGTGTGAAATTCCTGCAAAGCTGTCAAAAACCAATAAGTGAAGGGCAGTTTGTGAGAAGATGGGACTGTTTTATTCTCTGATGGCTGTTTGCTCTAAATCAAGAGATTGTGAGTAATACCACTAACAGAAGTCTTCCCCCTTTACCAGAAGAGTTCAAAGAGTTTATGTGTGCGTGTGCGTGATAGTGTGAATGTGTAGTGATGATCTACCATCCGTTCATCTCTTTAGCTGTCTCACAGTTGATTGTGCATGACAAGAACCTCCATCTAAATTTATCTAACACCAGCAGTAAAGCTCAATATGAGTATGACTGATCCATGAAGCTCTTCGACTTTCATAAATTGTTTTTGCGGTGCGCTTTATTTCCTGCGCTTTTACAAAACCACACACACGAGATTTTAATCGGTCACTGTATCATTCAGATCACACAGAGGGTAGAGATGAGTTGGCAGACGCGAACATTTACGAAAGGGGAAACACCTTCATCAAAAACGTACTTATCATCTGACGCTCATGACAAAAATGGAGTTTTCAGGTGAAAACACCCACCCAAGAGACCCGGGTCAAAATTAGTGCTCATTTCTGTAACACTCAAAGTGAATGTGAAAATTTCTATGTCATTCTGCGGTAAAAAAGCAGATTCTTCCCTTTATAACACGTTTATTTTTTAAGAGTGCATATGAAGAGTTCACATGCAAAACCTGCAAAGTGCGTCTGACATGTTTTCTTGTAAATTAGCATTTTTATCAGGCCATTATATTTAGGTTCAGTAATTTCACTTTAATGGCAATTAAATGGTTATTAGTGAGAATTACAATTTTCACAAATGTAACAAGTCGTTGGTATTAAACAAATTGGAATGTCTTTCGCTCCAAGCTTTTTTAAAACCACCATTTGGACAAAAAATCCACTTTGGACAAAACATATTAAACAGCTGCAAAAATCACTAAAGATAAAAAAGAAACATTGCAAATGATGAATGTCAGAATTCAAAAGGTAAAACTGAAGAAACGGTACAAGACATTAGGGGGCGCTGTGATGCATGTGGCTGCCACATTCATGATGTATTCAGTTCCTAGTACTCACAAAGGACCCAAGTTTGAATTTGAACGGTCGCTTAACATTTGTCTTCTGTGCACTTTGAGGACTTTGCTGAAAAATCATCTTGCCGTTTAAAGGGATAGTTCGGCCAAAAATCATATTAAATTTATCATATGTCACTAAGAAAAGTGCGTACACTACGCTGATACTCTCTCCTGAATACAGAGGAGTCCAAGATGCCGGCGTTACCAGAAGCTAGTTATTTTTGTTTATAAAGTTTTAAATATGGATATTTCTACAGCAACACCGCACGGATTACCCTCAGAAGGCCATTGTATAGGCCAGGAATAAGTGGATTTGAGGCATGTTATTTGATGCACGTATAATGCGTGCCGAGAGCATTCGGTTAAAGATCCTCTAGTACGTTGCTAAAAGAACGTTATTGTGTTTATTTGGTGTAATACAATTTGTTTGCGTACCGTACATTATTGTTAACCCTCTATGCCGTGCCTCTATGAACCATTACGATTTTGTACAAAACTCAATGTTCTGAAAGACACGGTGTGCTCTGATTGGCCAGCATATCCGGTGCGATGTGATTGGCCTGAATACCTCTGACGTCAGCTGGAAATAAGACGCTTCTTACCATGTTTTGAAGATTAGCTCACAATGCAATACTAACACGAAATAATATCGCTTTAACTACCTTATCAATACAGGCCTGAATCTGAACCAGAAAATTCAGATGACTAAGCTGATCGATCAATTTTGCCAGCACGGCTTGATCAGAAAGTAACAGATTGGTAAGGTAAGGTAAGGTACTAAAACATTAAAACTATGTCTGCATTTGTGATGTTAGAAACGACAAACAACAAGCGCTACTCTACACTGTTTAAACTCATATATATGAACCATAGTTTAAATTCTTTAAATATAAAAACTAAAAGTTTAAGTTTTTGTTTGCATAATATATGTGTGTGCACTGTGTGTAATTGTTATGTATAATATGTATATGTATAATACACAAACATTCATATATTCAAGAAACACGCACGCACGCACACACACACACACACACACACAGAATATTTTTTATATATTTTATATAATTACACAAATGTATATATATATATATATATATATAGTTTCGTTGCAAAACGAAATATATCCATTTTTTACATTTTTGTCAAAACATGTTTATTATTATGTTATCATGTTATTATTTTGTTTTATGGTGCTACTTAGCTGTATTTTTTAAGTTATGAAGGTTTAAATCAAAACAAACCAGCTGCAGTTGCATTGAAATGAATTGGAATGCACAACCAAAAAACGAGATTTCTGAACAATTAAAAAACGGTGGTTATCTCATTTTTGCAACGAAACACTTCGTATATATGTATATATGTATATATGTATATATATGTATGTATATAGCGT
Source organism: Misgurnus anguillicaudatus (assembly GCF_027580225.2). Classification (NCBI taxonomy): domain Eukaryota; kingdom Metazoa; phylum Chordata; class Actinopteri; order Cypriniformes; family Cobitidae; genus Misgurnus; species Misgurnus anguillicaudatus. The sequence continues at coordinate 21,051,757 of NC_073344.2, read as the reverse complement.
TTGTAGTAGTCCAAGAAAAGAGATTTACGTTGGAAACGACAACTCTTGTCATCGTTTACTTTGGGGTTTGTACCTTTTGCATATCGTTAACATGTACTAATACACACTTACACACCAAAGGAAATGTAAAATCGTCAATCGGATAATTGGTGTTCTTTAGTTTTAATTCGTATGATTGTAATTAAAACTTTTATATATGTGCATTCTCTGGGAATTGAATCTTTGCCTTGGCATTGCTAGCACTACTATGTTAAACTATTTGAGTTACACGAAAGCACAAAAGTGCTGTATACTTAACAGTAACTCTTATGATTAAAAGGAAAATCAGCTGTGTGTGACAGAAAACATGCTATTTTGACTCAAACACCTGATTTTCTTTTGACCAAACTTGTTTATGTCTTCTGGTTACAGAGCCGACCACACAGACAGACATTGAATAGTAGAGAAGTTGTTTTTCATCGATTTCATTACAAAGCTGTACAAATGACTTCTGATGAACACGACAGAGGATATTTTGAGGAATATTTGCAACCAAACCTTTCATGCGCCCCATTTACTTCCATAGTAGGAAAAAAGAATACTATGAAAGTGAATGGGGCTCACGAACGGTTATGGTTGCAAACATTCCTCAAAATATCTTCCTTCATGTTTATCAGAACAAAGAAATTAATACAGGTTTGTAACAATGTAACAGAATTTTCATTTTTTGGTGAACTATCCCTTTAACTTTCCTTATTATTGTTATTCAGTCTCCTACTGTGGTAGCTCTGGCCTATAGCCACAGAGTTGTCAGTCTCTGGTCACATTGGCCTTTTTGTTTTTGTTATTTTGCAAGTGTGTTTTCATGTACAGTGTGTTTTGGTGTACAGTACGTCTCTTCTGGGCTCTGGTCCACGTGTCTGGTATCACACCCCCGTCCGCTGGTAGGCTGCTATGAAAGTCTTTTCTCCGCCCTCAGTGCTCGGCCCACTCCATCCACATGGTCGTACATAAAGAAAGTTGTCTCTTCAGCTGAACAGAAAAGGGGGCGGAGGTTTCTAGGAAAAGATCTCACTGAATGTCTCCTCTCGAGTGAATGTTTAACAGGTGCTTGAACTGACCCACAGAAACAGCACCGAGAAACTCACTGACTCACACTGTGTGGCCTTTCACAGGGTTTTTAAACACTAGAGAATATTAAAGATTATTTTATTCTTTGCGTAAATGTTAGTTTAAATCATTACTGTCTTTTTATCTAATTTGATCGTACAAGATTTCGTAACTATTTTACAAGGATGAATTCGTAAGAAGTAAATCGTAGAAAAGCTTATGATTGTAGAGTGCCGCGGGGATGATGTATTTTTGTAGGCAAAACCCGGGAAGCGAGGTAGCGTTTTAGCTCTTTCGGTTCCAGCATCCAGGACTCAATGTGTTTTTTGAATGGGGTTATAGATAAACTCTTTAAATATGATTTTGGGTTAACATAAGCACGACATGTTTTCACGTTGTATACTACAACATAAAACGTAATAGCCCTACTCGTGACTTTATAAAGTGTCTTTAAAAGGGTGGTTGCTAACAAGTTGCTTAAGGGATTACAGACTTGGTTGGGGACTTTAAAGAGCAACTATTGTCCGATTCACCATTTTACATTTTCTTTGTTGTGTAAGTGTGTATTAGTACACGTTAAAGGAATAGTCTACTCATTTTCAATATTAAAATATGTTATTACCTTAACTAAGAATTGTTCATACATCCCTCTATCATCTGTGTGCGTGCACGTAAGCGCTGGAGCGCACTGCGACGCTTCGATAGCATTTAGCTTAGCCCCATTCATTCAATGGTACCATTTAGAGATAAAGTTAGAAGTGACCAAACACATCAACGTTTTTCCTATTTAAGACGAGTAGTTATACGAGCAAGTTTGGTGGTACAAAATAAAACGTAGCACTTTTCTAAGCGGATTTAAAAGAGGAACTATATTTTATGGCGTAATAGCACTTTTGGGAGTACTTCGACTCGCCTAAAAAGTCCGCTCCCCTTCTCACTCTTATAATGGGGGAGGGAGGGTGTTACTGCGCCGAGTCGAAGTACTCCCAAAAGTGCTATTACGCCATAAAATATAGTTCCTCTTTTAAATGCGCTTAGAAAAGCGCTACGTTTTATTTTGTACCACCAAACTTGCTCGTATAACTACTCGTCTTAAAAAGGAAAAACGTTGATGTGTTTGGTCACTTCTAACTTTATCTCTAAATGGTAGCATTGAATGAATGGGGCTAAGCTAAATGCTATCGAAGCGTCGCAGCGCGCTCCAGCGCTTACGTGCACGCACACAGATGATAGAGGGATGTATCAACAATTCTTAGTTAAAGGAACACGCCCACATTTTGGGAATTTAGCTTATTCACCGTATCCCCCAGAGTTAAAGAGTCCATACATACCTCTCTCATCTCCGTGCGTGCTGTAACTCTGTCTGACGCAGCCCCCGCTAGCTTAGCTTAGCACAAAGACTGGAAATGCATGGCTCCAGCTAGTATACTGCTCCCAATAAGTGACAAAATAACGCGATCATTTTCCTATTTATGTGTTGTGATTTGTATAGTCAAACCGTGTACAAATAACAAGGTGATATGAGACACAGCGATCTTTTAACAGTATACATACTGAGAACTATATTTTCTGAAGACGAAGCACTGCCGCATGGGCGGAGTGATCTGCTCGCAGCACACAAGAAGCCCCTGGTGAGGAGCAGAGAATTCGGTCAGAGTTGTGCAAATCACTCCGCCCATGCGGCAGTGCTTCGTCTTCAGAGAATATAGTTCTCAGTATGTATACTGTTAAAAGATCGCTGTGTCTCATATCACCTTGTTATTTGTACACGGTTTGACTATACAAATCACAACACATAAATAGGAAAATGATCGCGTTATTTTGTCACTTATTGGGAGCAGTATACTAGCTGGAGCCATGCATTTCCAGTCTTTGTGCTAAGCTAAGCTAGCGGGGGCTGCGTCAGACAAAGTTACAGCACGCACGGAGATGAGAGAGGTATGTATGGACTTATCTAACTCTGGGGGATACGGTGAATAAGCTAAATTCCCAAAATGTGGGCGTGTTCCTTTAAGGTAATAACATATTTTAATATTGAAAATGAGTAGACTATTCCTTTAATGATAGGCAAAAGGTATAAACCCCAAAGTAAACGATGACGCAAGTTATCGTCTCCAACGTAAATCTCTTTTCTTGGACTACAATAAACACACAGATTGTAGGCAACAGTTTACTTCCTGTGATTGGTGATGTAGACAAGATTGACATTATCATAATTAAAATATCATATATCATAAATAAAATTTGTCTTAACCAATACCCAATACCAATTCTTGTCTTAAGACAACTTTGATGAACCTTTTTGATACACTTAAAATGTTGACTAGTATATTTAAACATTTTTAAATAAATTTTTCACTTAAAGAAACCACGCGTGTGCATTTTTGATTATGACAAGATCATAAAGAGCGCGTAATGCGCTGTTCTGTCATGCTGGTGAATGATCTCAGCTTCAGCGCTGATATTGACTGTCCAGTTTGCAGACATTTCTTGTCGTGAATGTTGATCTGCCTTTAAATCCCTGTGTAAGTGCTGTGTGAATGGGGTTTATTAGACAAAAGCAATAATGAAGCCTCACCCCTAACTCCGCCTCTAAACCAAAGATCATACAAGAACCTAGGCGTCAAATAAAATTATATGAATTCATACAAAAAGCAAGCTTCTAAAGTAGTTACGATTGGCATGATTGTGTTGGACTTTTTGCTTCTGTATTTTTGGAGTGTAAAACAATTTTGCCAATAAAGCACTTTGAATTTACCTACATCAAAAATTGCATTGCATTAACTCTTTCACACATACTGTATGGTTTACCATTACTCTTACTACAAAAAGTAATTAGAGCTGTCAAAAAAATTTATTGTGATTAATCGCAACCAAAATAAAAGGTTGTTTTTGCATAATATATGTGTGCGCACTGTGTGTAATTATTTTGTATATGGGTCAATAGCGTGACGTTAATTATTTTGTGTCCTTATGGTTCAATTAAATATAAAAGGGTTAAAATAAATTTGCAGATTACTTGCATACATTATCTTTATTGAGGACACATTCTAAAATTTCTGGTTTTATTTTATTTTGAAAGAATATTTGGGGCATAATTGCAAAAATGTCAAGTGGTGCAACCGGTCTGTGTCAATTGGTGTAACTAGTATTATTTTTATGAAAATATAAATATATTCATAAAAAATGTGGAATAAGATATAATCATCTAGTTTAGTGTAATATGATTTTTTATATACATTTATCATTTAGATTTTTTTTTAAACAGAGCTGTTTTCAGCATGTGTCAGGACAAATATTAAAAAACTCATTCAAATTGACATTTAGAAATAACTAATAAAATGATATTTTAAAATGATTTTTTTTTTTTTTGATGATGATGATGATGATTACGCTTACATGCCATCAAGGTGGATAAAATATTTAATATTTTTCATTCTTTGGCACAATTGGCGGTTACACCATTTGACATTTTCAGGTCCATTCAGTCTTAAAGGTGTAGCGGAGGATTTTCTCGAATTTTAGAAAAGAACCGCCTTCTCCACTTTTTTAAAAAATGCAATTCCTTTAACTTTTATAAAAATACTGCAAATGTCATTTTTTTGTTGCATAAAATGAACAAATATACTATGTGCATGGAAATAAACCTGATGCGTGCTTTTAAAAGAAGTTTTTCAAATTTTTCTTTTGAATTTCTCATCTTGCAAAACCGTTTTTGTCACTGACTTATTTTTAAATACACACACATGCATGTTTGCATTTATATACACAATACATACACAAATATATTATGCAAACACAAACTTTTATTTTGTATGCGATTAATTACGATTAATCTTTGGACAGCCCTAAAAGTTATATATATGTATATGTATATATATTGTGTATGTATATACTGTATATGTATATATATTGTGTATGTATATACTGTATATATGTATATATATATGAAGAGTTTGGTTCCAAAACGCGATAAACGCCATTTTTGAAAAAAATGAGTTACTGCCAAAATCAGTATTATATCAGGTCAGTAGTTAAAAGTAAATAATTAATTTTACGCAAAATCCAATATCCGCCGTGTTATTCTGTCATCTTTTCCCCCTTTTTTTCCCAAAATGCGATAAACGCCACTGCTCCTTTTTTACAGAACGCAATAAATCCATTTCTGATATTACAGCCCACCAGCCAAGCAATGTAAACAAACAATGGCGGACGCGCTGAGTCCACGGAGTCCTAGTTTCCTCATCTACTTTGTACTTCGTGATCAACAAACAAAACAAAATAATACTTTAATTGCATCGCTAAACCTGTGATGGTTTTCTGTGATGGGAAAGAAACGTAAGCCATCAGCATCTAATAATTTCCCTGAAAGGCACTCGGGAGACGGGTGCTTGTTCTCCCGACAGCATCAAGCTTCTCATTCTAAAACATTGACCCCAGAGGATCTTATGAAAAACTTTCCATATTTTAATCAAAGTCAACGAAAATCGAGCAGGACCAAAAACATTTTACAGATGATCTCTGTGAAAGACGTTAAGCGACGACGTCAAGTAACCGCAATGACAGGGTTCTTAATATGACAAAGTAAGTGTTTTGATTAATGACATTAATGTTTATATTTTTAATTAGTGTGTACAACTAGTCAACTAAATGAATATAACATGGCAAAGATGAATGCACATTTATATAGGCTATTGATTCAATAGATTTATAGCATTTTGAATAAAAACTTGTCATGGATTTATTGCATTTTGTGGAAAAAATAATCCGTTTTTATAATAAATCTTTGAAAATCAACTTATGGATTTGAATTTTTTATGTTTTTATAACCTAAAGATGCTGTGTGAAAGTTTGTAACAGAAAATAGTTGTTTTCATCTTGTCACTTTCTTGGTATAGAAAACACGTTTTTACCAAAATTTGTCAAAATGGATTTATTGCGTTTTGGAACCAAACTCTTCATATATATATATATATATAATTCGTTTTTTATGGACCTTTGACTAAATGGTTCGTTGTGTAGCCAAAAATGATTCTTCTATGGCATCACACCTTTACTTTTAAGCGTGTAGAAACAGCAAACATATAAACGTTTGTTCATGAATTGCTCTTGCGAAATACACCTCTGAGTGAGCCTCATCTATACAATAGTCATCAATATTACGTAACAGAAACATTCTCACAGTTCTTTAACTGTTAACTTGACTTTGGCCCAAAGGTAAAGTCGAGATTGCGTTTACCCTGCCATGCAATTTAAATGACTGCAGTGAGAGTTTAAAAAGCAGCAACTAGACTTTTCTCACCCACTCGCTCTTTTCCTCTTTAAACCCCCGGCTCCTTCTCTTCTCATACACCTTGACCCTTGCTAGCATTCTTGGGGGAAGGGATTAAAGCTTGAGAAGGGGGTTGAAAGAGACTGAACAATTGCCCTGAAGAGGCGTTGGGCCAGACCCCTGCAGGTAGAGCTGACAGGGCGAGACCCCGGGCTGTCGTGAACTATTAGTCGGGCAGAGACGGCAAGAGAACACACACACAGATGGATGAACTAAAGCGCCAGTCTATGTATGAGGCAATGTGCTTTATATAATGTGTAGGCTACTTTTATTAGCATTTAATGCCAAACCCATGGCCTATGTTAAGATATTCAACATTGCATGCAAATGTCTTAGTTGACTACCAGCTTTGTTGTTATATCAAAGTTTTAATGACCATCCATTTATTTTTTTGCTCTTTTTATTAAAGAGACATTCCACTATTTTTGAAAATATGCTTATTTTTCAGCTCCCCTAGAGATAAACATTTGATTTTTACCATTTTGGAATCCATCCAGCTGATCTTCGGGTCTTGAAGTACCACTTTTAGCATAGCTAAGCATAATCCATTGAATCTGATTAGACCATTAGCATCACGCTAAAATAAACAAAGAGTTTCAATATTTTTCTTATTTCTTATTTCAGCCGTAACATGGCTGCACCAGGCGCAATGAAATTACGCAGTGCTCGAAAATGGTGCCCTGCTATTGAAAGTTACCAAGGGGACTACTTTCAGGCACTGCGTAATATCATTGCACCTGCTGCAGCCATGTTATGGCAGCAAAATCCTTGATTATTACACCAGTATGAGAGTATAGTTCCTAGCCATATCTGCCTAGAAAATCCCAACTTTTAATTTTCCGTCAGTCTTAGTAAACGATGTAACTACAGAAGAGTCAAGTTTTAAATATAGAAACTCTTTGGTTATTTTTGAGCGCGATGCTAATGGTCTAATCAGATTCAATGAATTATGCTAAGCTATGCTAAAAGTGGTACTGCCAGACCCAGATACCGGCTGAATGGACTCCAAAACGGTAAAAATCCAACTCTAGGGAAGCTGGAAAATGAGCATATTTCCAAAAAAGTGGAGAGTCCCTTTAAAATACACTACAATTTTCAAAACCAAATGTCGTCTTTGGGTAAAAGTCAGTATTTGGTGTTGACATCTCTTAGCACCAAACACATCTTGAACTCTTGAGAAGACTGGAGTCGTTCGATTAGATTAGACATTACGATTTCATTTAATTTAGGTTTAAGAGATATTGCTCAAGTGTAAGAGGAGCTCACACTTAAATACTGATGCTTTAACTTATAATTTTATTTTATTTATTAATACGACACACACATTTTCCGGTTGTATTCTTATAAAAAGACTCAATATGGCCATTATACTATTGCAAAAGCAACAAATCCAATGGTGACATGGTGTCTGCACAGTATTGTATTTCCACACACCCGTGTTGACTCCCATCAGTCTTCCGTGGCATTTTAAATTCACTTTTTTACTTTTGACACATCTATTGAGAACGGAAATGATTTGGAGATAGGGAACAGAATGATTGCAAGCTGGATTTAAACTCACATCGGCTCTGGCAGGACCATAAACTTGCTTTTGTGTAACCTCTCATTAAAACCTTCTTAGGTTAAAGCAAAGCTTGCAATCTTTAAAGAGCTCATGTAATCTTACCTGAATTGCCTTTAAACAGATCATACATTATGTACCATACTCTGAGATGAGGTCATTTTAACCAAGACCTTTGAACAAATATACTGAGTGTTTACTTGCGTGTGTGAGGGATGAGTGTAAGGTCATGGGTGATTTTGGACACACACAGACACACACAAACACTTATGTCAGTGAGAAGAAATGCACTTATTTTAACATTTTATGTTGCTAATGTTGCTATCAGTGTTGGGGGTAACGCATTACAAGTAACATGCATTACGTAATAATATTACTTTTCTGAAGTAACGAGTAAAGTAACACATTACTTTTTAAAAGTACACATTAATATTTGAGTTACTTTTTAAAAAAAGTAATGCAAGTTACTTTTTTAGTTTAATTAATTTGATAAAAAAAATGATGTATTGAAATAAACTAAACGTAGTCACATTATGCACTGTGTGGGAACAGTTTGAGTCAGAAACAGAGATGGCAGGCCAGAGTTCGACATTTTTGTGATGAAATATGCAATTTCTGAATGCAGAACTTTTCAGTCATAAAAAACACCTGCAAGGCTTGAAAGAGATCAAGCCTCAGCCAAGAAAAAGCAACGCAAAAGTAACTAAAAAGTAATGTAAGCATTACTTTCCATGAAAAGTAACTAACTAACGCAATTAGTAATTTTTTTGTGAGTAACTTAATATTGTAATGCATTCATTTAAAAGTAACTTTCCCCAACACTGGTTGCTATATGTAAACATTCGCTCCTTTGCTTTGTCACACCGTCTTGCCTCATTTATAAAGCGTGCGGACAGATTTGATCATAAAATGTGGATACGCACAAATCCACGGCAAAGTCCGTATTTATTAAAACGTGCTTAGAAAAGTGCGTAGCGCACGTCAGGGTCTGAGCAGACGTACGCACTTTTGCTTGTCCGATTGCTGCAGGTTTTTGGGAATTTAAGCCATTCTTGTTGCTCGAACAAAATTTAAACATTGATAGTTACTCTTTTATATGTCAATGAAATTAATTAGGCATCGTGTAAAGGTGGAAAAAACTGTTCAGCTGCGCACAATTTCAAGCTCATTTGCGATTTATAGATCTCACTTCAGATAGTGAGGGCGTACGCGCATTTTCTATGCATACATTCATTTTCACGTGCACGCTTCTGAGAAATGATCGTTTTCCACACAGCATTTTATAAATGAGGCCCCTCATTTTTTTCTTCCTCTTTAAAGATTTTATATAAGATTTTATTCTTAAAATATAAGAAATGCACTATTGTGCAAATAACAATTTTATGAAGGCATAAAACCAATTTCATGAATGCATTCTAATGCTTTGTCATGTAAAACAGAGACCAGAGAAAGATTGAGACTTCACCGTTTAATCATCCACCTAAATAGGAAACAAGGGAAGATTTTATTGCACTCCCTAACCTCTCCGCATGTGTACGCGCACATGTGCTGCAGGACGTTCATGAGATGACAGACACACACCTACTACAGAAGCTAAAGGGTAAAGCCCCCCACAGCGTAGGAAACAGCTCAAGGAAAAGCCTCATGCTGTAGGGAAAGGGGCCCGGCGGCCCCCGGCAACAATGGGAGTTCTTGGAAGATTCCTGGAAGCCCCCGATGTGATTTACGATTCTTCCTTTTAATATAATAGGCAGAATTAACAACGCTTCGCTTCAGAAGTAGTCTTGAAATGCGGAGCACTTTCTCCAAAAAAAAGGGTATGTTTGCATGCATGCGATACCAGCGCAACTTAGCAGAAACCAGTCGCGCAGCATTTCGTCGCCCACAAGTAAAGAAATGTCCATTTCGACACTGCTTTCTCATTCTCCTGTCAGTATGAAGGCCTGTGTGTTGTAATGCATGAGTTTTAATTCCCTGAATGTTTTATAGATTCTCTATCCGCGTCTATGCCTAATTACCCCGGGCATGATTCTTACTGTGACTGCGCGCTCATTATCCTTAAGGGCACGAATAAAATGGGGTTTAACATCCACAAAAGAAAGAACCTTCTTATGCCCAGGAAAGTGGATACAAGGTGACCTTTAACCTTTGGGGGATTAAGATTCATTAGGGGGTGACCCTTAAACCTCTATTCACCCTTATGCTCATCTCTGTGGGATCACTGACCAAAAGGTCCGTGGACATTCGCAAGCATTGTTTGGTAAAGTGTAGTGCGCGCTTGCAGTAGATTTGTTGTGTAAAGACAAACAGCGCAGTAAGCGATGTTGCTTGGTGCAAAAAAAATTAAAATTATCTCTTGTGTATTATTCACGAATGTTTAGTTGTGTATTTGTGTACATAATCAATGTTTCTAAAGTTGGAGTATAGTCAGTTCTTATGTGCATGCAAATGCACGCGCACAGTCGAACGTACAGCCTTGCAAAGTAACGTTTATTTGACTCGTTCATTTAAACAGATGTTCAAATTGCGTCAAAATGTAATGCATCTCATGAACTACATACTACATTCTCCTGTATGTGCATGAGTGACATATGCGTACAGTGTGCACAGGGTTTCAATAATCTGGCGTTGCGCATACAATACAATACAATACAATACAATATGCAAAAAGTGGCCTTAAGTGTAATACAATTTTGGCTTTAAATGAATTGTCCAGTTGGCTAATTCGTACAAAGTGAATCGTACAAAAACGTACGATTATTAGAAAAAGACAATAGTGAAACCTAAATGTCACAATGGCGAAACAAATCGTACAAAATGTACGAATGTGGTCGTATACGAATTAGCTACCTCGTAAAATACGTACAAATTGCCATGAGATTGTCTCGTCCGACCCGATCACACAGGAAGGCATTTAACTAATTTATGGGTGGCTATTTTATACAAATTCGCATGACGTAAAACAAAAAAATGATTGTTAGGAAAAACCAAAGAAAGTCAAATCCTAAACCTAACATCAAACAAAAAAATGCTGGGTTATTTTTAACCCAGTGTTTTGTTAAATTAATGCAGAAAATGTTTATATTTGGCCCAACAATGGGTTGCAACAACCCAGCAACCCAACAGGTGGTGTTCGTCCCTTCAACGGTTTGTAAATAATCCAACATTCTACGAATTCATTCAAATTAGTCACCTCATAAAATAGTTACAAAATACCACGAGATCATAATTACAATATAAATTAACTACTTCCTTGCAGGCTTGAGAGTATTTCATTGTGTACACAGATTGGAATTAAGATAAAGCTGCTTTGTATTAAGTTTAGTATGCAGGGAAGTGAAGGTAATTCTTTGAAATCTCTAATCGTTTAGACAATGAGGTTTAGTGGATTGTGAGTTGATAAGATTAATTGCTATGCTTTGCTACATTGACTCGATGCAAAATCAGTGACACACCGAATAGCCCATATCATAAACATTTAGATTAAATACATGGAAATAATTAAATATATGGCCATCTGCACTTTGGATGATAGTACGGCATTCATTTTATCAGCTAAGTCATTCGTGATGAAAGTGAAAATATAGTGGATTATGATGTGAGTCCTGTCGCTCTCCCATTGATCAATTCTTAAAATGAAAACTATTAATAGGATCAGAGGCATTATACTTGCTATTCTGTGACTACTTCTCAGAAATTAAGGTACAAGAAAGTACAAAAGTGGTCACTGGGGTGTTACTTATGTATGCTTATGTACCTAAAAGGTGCATATTGGTACCTCAAAATGTTACATATTAGGACCTTATTAAAAAGTAATGTCACAGTGACAACTTCTGTACATGTTTTTTCTGAGAGTATACTCGCTAGCTCCAAAATGGATGAAAACATCATAAAAACGCCATAAAGGTGGCTCATAAGATATATGATTTTTGCAAGCAACAACCCGAAATTAAAGGCGTTGTTGCTGATTTTCAAGTCTGGCTGAAGTTCTTAAAAAATGGCATGTTGATGCAGGTTAGTTTAAAGACATTTCAAGATGTTTTTGGACATTTTTAGTACAGCTGTGCTTTTTTTAATGCCGGTTGTAGGGCAAGGAAGATGTGCTTTGGAATTGCGTGGTTTCGGCATGGTTTGTCATAATAAATCACGGCCTGACGCGCACACACGCGCATTCATCCGCAACTGTCCCTGAAATACATTCCCAGATCCACAAACAAATCCAAGACTGTCCTCCTCCAACACAGTCCTGAGGGTGAATCCCAACCCTAAACAGATCTCACACCTGTCCTTTATGCTCAACATTGCATAACCCTCACAACGACAATATCATGGGGTAAATTCTTGCATTCACTGGTAAAAACATGCATTTGCCAAGTGCATAAAGTTGAATGGATTGTGATTACTGTATATTTTAAGAAATATAGTATTTATGCATTCCCTAAGAATTTACCCCATGATATTGTCGTTGTGAGCGTTATACGATGTTGAGCATTAAGGACAGGTGTGAGATCTGTTTAGGGTTGGGATTCATTATGGCATGAATTGTGGTGAACAAAGCAGCTATGTATATCCAACGATTTAGTAAAAAAATAGAAAAACTTTTTTCTTTGCGCTTTTGAAAAATGTCACGTACACACGAGAGCGTTAACAAAACGATCAAGCAGTTTTGTTTGGACAAACAATGAGGTAGGTTTAGTATTACAAGTGATCCTGAAATATAAAGCGGCAAACTTTTGTAAACTTTGGATTTGGGGTGCGTCCTCCGGAAGTTGCATTTTGTCGACTGCTATACGTCATTAAGGTACTCACATTTCAGTTAAAAACTTTTTAAAATTAAGATTTATTTCTCTTAAGACATAAAATCATTATAGTTTTATTCTTTTTTTGAAATGTAACAGTTGGTTTTCTAAAATAGAACCTGAAAATTTAAACCTCGATGACGTATGCGGCAGACAAAATGCGACTTCCAGAAATAGCATGGGAAAAATGGCACGTATGGTGCATTTAATTTTTGTTTTGATTGTCAAGGCGTCACGCGTGCCTGTAGACTGAACACATAATATGCATGTCCATGACGTCACCGTTTTTACAGATTTGGCATTTTACAAAGAAACATTAGTGGGTGATTCTCGCGAAATTAGACTTATGAGATGTCATGAAATATTTTGATAAAAAAGTAAATGCAAAGTAAGAGTATCAAAATAAGAAGCATACAGTTACAAACATCTCAAACCAATTTTGTTGTTTTTTCCACGTTTAAAGGGAAAATTTTCATTACCGCAACATGTCCGTGACTGGATTTGGGTTCTTTGACATGGAAATATTTATAATTAAAAAATCTAAAAAAATAAAAAGCTTCAGTGCATGTTATATTATAAACATTTACAGTAAAGAAACATGTGGTATTTGATGACCATTGGAGATGTAGAGACAATAATAAGGAATATAAATGTGTCCAAGAAACATTTTCTCATCCTCCGCAATTTTCAATCATTGTGTAAGCCCTCAAGGAACTAACATTTTCAAAAAGAATTTGTTGGACATTTTTGACTGTGACACTCAAGATGGCTACCAGGTAGGCAGTTCTTATTTTTTCTCTCCAGATAAAAGTTGAAATTTTGTTTGTCATAGTACCTAGACAACTTTTTAGTTCTCATTACCGAAACATGAGTTTGTAAATGCATATATTTAATGTAATATCATGTTGCGGTAATGATAATATTTTATAATGATAATCTAAAAATGTAAATAATTTCATAGGAAATGTGTTTTAAATCCTCTAAAAATAATGGTTATAGTAAGTTCAGACCTTATCTTGTGCAGATCTTATATGTGCAATTTTTTTTTTTTTTTTTTTTAAATCTGATGCTGGACACGGATTTCGTGAGAATGGACACTGGATTTCGTGAGAATCACCATAGTTTACTTGTACATTGAAACTCGTTTTTAAAGGTTTTCTACACCATTGTTGTAAAATCAAACAAAATGCATAAAAAGTTTTTGTTTGAAACGTATCGTCCCCCCCAAAAAATCTACTTTTATGTCTTAACGGAACCGAAATGCGGAGACATTCCCAATGCAAACATGGCGCTTGTCTGTTGTCACCTTCCTGCGAGGGAACATATGGTCCGACACTATTGTGTCATGACGGCAAACACAACAGCGTCAATCCACATCAGACCAACAGGCAGAAACCCCACTGCACTTAAAACCACAAAACGCTGATAAACCGACTTCACACGCATTAGAGAAAATGCCAAACTTGACCCGTGTAGTGACAGACGTACAACGTATTGCAGGATTTTGGGGCTTTTTGAAATATTTGGCATTTCATTAACACGGTCAGACAGGATCTGGAATGTGATACTCGAGATCAAAGCGAACTTTTCCAAAGTTTCGAAGTTTCACAAAGAAACTGTTTTCCCAAGACTTTGAAAAGTTTTAACGGACGCAACAGTTTTCAAAGAAAGGCTGTTGTGATAAATCTCAGGTTAAAGTAAATAGATGCATATCTCTCTATTTATCATTCGGGATCTGAGGTGTTTCGCTGTGTTGCTGAAGGCTTGCAGTTAAACGTGAGCTTTTGAATCTCTGGAATCCTTGTCATGACCGTTCCTTACTTCCTAAAGGACGGCCTGAGGGTACGAGCTCAACGTGCACTGACGTGTATGTGTGTTCAACTCTCTCACAGATGTTACGCTGTCTGATTTGAACATTACAACATACACCGAATGAAATTTATTAGCCTGGCCTTAGTGGTTTCAATAAAACATTTGACAAATCTGCCGTTTGCAAGAGATTTATACTTAAGGGAAGAAATGTTTCAGCCATAAATTCTTAAGAAATAAAGAGTGGCGTGATTGAAACACGAAACTAATAATTAGGAGTTTTTCAAATAGATTGTAATCTCTTTTTAAAATCAAATTTTTAATGGTCTTGTTTGGCTCACCCGTCCCTTTAGCACCTCCACGTCTAGAGAACTTCAAAACTTTCTGTGGCCAGTTGTTTAGATGACAGGACATTTACATATTAAAGTCTGAATGTGGTGGATTGTCAGGAGACAAGTCTCGATTTCATTCGCACCAAAGCAACCAAGACCCAATAGTACAACAGAACAAAGGATGAAAGGAGACAATGTGACGGAGACTCTTGCTGCAAACTTTGGCTGATAGGGGTCATCTATACATCTATACCTGGACCACAAACCTATAATTTGCATGGGTATATTTGTAGCAATAGACAACAATACAATGTGATTTTTTTAATTCCAAAAATAACCAAGTAAAGAACACAAAGGTGTTGCAAATTTCTGTATATATATCAAAAGGTATTTATCATTAGTAATATGTGTTGTTAAGGACTAAATTTGGACAACTTTAAAGGCGATTTTTTTGAATATTTTAATATTTTTGCACCCTCAGATTTCAGATGTCAAATAGTTTCACGTACCAAATATTGTCATATCCTAACAAACCATACATCAATGGAAAGCTTTTATTTATAAAATCGCAACTTCAAAATATGTCTCTTATAATTGGTTTTGTGGCCACACCCTTAAAATGTCTGGGTTATTTTTGACCCATAATGGATAAATATTGGACAGAACACATGCTGAGTTGAAACTGACCCAATGTTGGGTTAATGTTATGCAACCATGGGGTATAATAACCCAGCATTGGGTCAATTTTTAACCCAGCACGTATTTTGTTCAATATTTACCCATTATGGGTCATGCCATTTTTAGAGTGCACGAATGGGAATTAGGTATTGGTTTTAAGACAACTTTTAGGAAAAATTTGATCCACTTCAAAAGTTGACAAGTGTATATATATATTGCACTAAATGATGGTTGTCAAAAATGGTTCCTAGCTGTTACCAATTTAAAAGTTCCTAATATGTACTCTTTAGAACCTGTGAGGTACTAATATTAACTTTTAAAGTGCAAGGGCGTACTTTTGTAAGGGTACCGCCCCAGTGACAGCTAGGGGCCATTTTTCTCACAGTGTATATGAAGAATTTGGAATTTGGTTCCAAAAGCAGATAACTATTTATTATCACATAACTATTATTATGTTATCATGTTTTATTGTTGTATTTTTTTTTTTAGTTATGAAAGCTTAAAACAAACCAACTGCAGTTTGATTAATATTAATTGGAATGCACAATAAAAAAACAAGACCTGTTATCTGTCTATAATATATATTGCCAGTTAATCAAACACATAACCACAGATTCTGATATCATCGAAATTTGAATAATAACAGGTAAGAATTTGACTTGCAAATATTCGTTCTGATATGCAAATGATGTAATCTGAAAGAATTTACCCTGCAGCTATGACGCTTAGTTTTTTTAAGTGTTTCTTGGATGGGGAAGACATGATACGTTAAACCATGTGAGAGTAATTCTTACAAGATCACACTAAAGTGGTTCACACTTCATGTTATACACGAAATCTCCACTACCTGGTTTCAAAATTAGGTTAACCAGATATTAAGATCTGATGAAACACATTTAATGATGTGCATTTAAAATGTGTGTGTGGGGAGGGTTAGTGCTATGATTATCTACTCGCAATCAGGTCAATAGATGATAACCAGCCCGTTACCTTGACCCGAATTTAACCAGCTCAAACATTCCTGATCTTCAAAGGTTTAGCCGGTGCCAGAAATTTGACCCGTTTGAAAGCCACACCTTCAAATCTCCCACAAGAGTTTCATATCCTGATAAGATAAATGATTTATATAGGTATCAATAAAAACGTCCAAACAAGCGTGTTATGTTGCCCATTCTTTATTACTTTATAAAACAAAGTGCAGATGAGAAAGAACAGAACTTTTTTTTCCAAAAACCTGCAAATAAACCAAGAAAAAGCCTAAATAATTTATGATACATAATTAACAGGTTGTATTTACATGAAATATACCGAGAAAAATAAATCTGTACACTTGCCATTATGAAGGCAATAAAATAGCCAGGTCACTTCCTGGTTGGTAGAGGTAGACAAAAAAAACAAAAAGGAACATACAATAATTGACAACGAACACAGTTAAAGACACGTGGAATCGAAAACAGAGTGTGATTCAAGTACAAATACTCCCCCTAAACTCCAAACCACAACAAGCTATGCGGGATATCCAATACGCTTAGATTTCCAGTTTGAACATCGAATGCAAACTTTTGTCTTGAAAATTTAATCGGGTGCAAATTACAATCAACCCCTTATGTTTACCATCCTTTGGATCCAGCCAAAATGTTACAATAATGGTGTACGTCAAAGACACAAGGTGAACGTGTGATGATAATTTACAGATAACTATACTTTTAACTGGCAATGAGTTAACATTTAAACATACAGTATATGAAACATTAAGACTCATGAACATACTGGCATAGAAAGTTACTACGCCGAGAACGTTTCTTGCATTGACCATGCGTGTTTTTAAACAGAACTTAGCAGATTTCCAAACTCTCCTCACGGGTATTGAGGTATTTTTCTTTAAAGTCAGTCAACAAGTGTTGATTTGTTAGTACACATCACTTTACCATCACAGTCCTCAGGTCTGCTGGGTGCAAGACGACCCAAATTTAGTCCGAAACAGCTCAAAGCCTTTTGAGCTTTTCAAGTTTGGCTCTTAACTGTTCTTGCCTCTCTCGAAGTTTGTTTTTTTTCTGATTCAGTTTCTGGCTCTCTGCTTCCAGATTCCTGATGCTTTCTTTAGCAATCTTTAAAATCACAACCTTTGATGCTTTGTCGTTACTGGACAGTTCCGGGACGTTGTCTCGAAGTCTCACAAAGCAGTTCTTCAACTCGTTGCGCCTTTGCCTCTCCATCACGTTGTGAGACCTCCGCCTCTCCTCATCATCTTCCGTGTCCACCCCCTGCCGTGACGCGAAGTTCCGGGAGCGCCCCGAGCTGTGCGCGCTCCGCTGGGAGTCTCCGAGTGCACGGGTGCGTTTGAGAGGAGGAGAGGGCGGTGCCGGAGGCGGCGAAGCGGGACGAGGGGCGGCGTAGTTGTGCTGCTGTTGAATTTCAAAATGATGGCGCTTGAGTGCGCGCTGCTGCTCGCGCCTGGTGTCGTCCAGCTGCTGCTGGTGTTGCGAGCGCGTTAACGTGCTGGATCGCCTGACGGTCACGACGTCAATTTCCTCCTCTGTGCAACACAAAATATTAAGTATTAAACTACAGTGTACGTAGTTAAAGCAAGTTTACTATTGCATGCTATGCATGCGCCAAAAATAAAACGCCAATGCGTGCAGGTTTTGTAAAGTTTAAAGCGTTTGCTTAATGAATAAATAATGCAACAATAAAAAAATAGACTCACCAGAATCGCTAGTAGATGATTCTCCTCCGGTGGAAAGTGAACCATAATCGGATGTGGACTCGATTTGTTCCTCACTATCCAAAGGTAAATCGCCGCTCTCCAAAGCTTGGCAGGCGAGCGCCACGTTGTGGCAATCCAGCGTAGAGCCGGCGATCTCGGCAAAAATCTGAGTGTCAATATCGGAGAGCAAGGGACTCGTGGAGAGTACCGCGCAAAGTTTGTCCTCGATATGTTTATCTCCGCCGGAGGGCCATAGACAGTCCTGCGCGAGCGTATCGTCCGCCGGTGTAGTAAAACCACAAGTCCAGTCCAAATGGAGAAAGTCGCTGTCCTCCATCAACAGTTCAGATACCAACTCCAACTGATCCACGGACGACAGAGGCTTCCCGAGTCCGGGCTTCATCGGAGGAGACTGTGGCGGCGTGGGGATGGACTGCAAATCTTTCATGAGACTCTGACAAAACTCGTCGTCAAACAGCAGCGGTTCCGACTCGCAGAGCCAATCGTGGGATGGGGAGCAGCCTTGCAACATCTTCAAAACCTGACGGGAAAGCAGCACAAAGTCCTTTAAAATCACAAGCAGTGTTATCCAAATAATATCCGGCTACGGTTGAGCTCGTTTCTAACGGCCTGCGAGGTGTTTATCTTAAGCACTGCCGATTTGTAAAGTTTCCCGGCAAGCACGACCTATTTAAACGTGTTTACAATGGTTACCCCGCCCACTGTGGGCGGAGTCATGAGCGCACAGCGACATCACCGAACAGCTGGAAAGACCCGGCCGGTACGAGGGTTTCATTCCGTGCAAGTTTCCAAAAGATTTGCGATGTGGAAAAAGCAACTTGCACGTTAAAGTTAAGTAGACCAAGTAATCGTAAACGAGCAAAGTATGTCAATGTCGAGAAGATGCAGTAATATCTGAAGGATACGAACAACGCCCTTACTTATAATATCAATAAAGCAAAAAATAAAAAAGGGGAAATGTTTAACAGTATAGTAAAGTCAAATCTATGTGAATCGAAAAACACAATTTTAAAGCATATTTAATTAAAAAAAATCATTAAAGTCATGAAAATGACCTAAAACGTGTATTTAATTACATTAAAGCAACGTCCAATTGCATTAAATAACTCATTTATTTACGTTTAAAGTAATGCACACCCTGCAAAAGCATGCGAGAGGTTCACGTGGTAAGTTAGTATCATCTGGCTGAAGCCGGTATGAGAGACCACATGCGCGAGAGCAAAGAAAGACATCTTCAAAACCTTTCTTCAGAAAACGCGTCGGGAAAACAGCAGGCAAATGTCTAAACTTCGCTCAAAAGAGATCGTTTAGTAAAATTTAATTCAAAAAACGTTCAAAAACCGCAAATCCTCGTTGCGGCATGACAGCGCCCACGCGGACAGAAGAAGGCGGTGGGTGTGGCGACCGGCGAACGGAGACCATTTAATTTTAAAGACCGACGCGCTGCCGTGTCCTTCCACTTGAGCAAACTCGCGCCAAAACTCATTCGACAAACATTGAATGCAAACCGGTATCGTAATGACGCCTAAATATAGTTCGCACCTGGTTGTTTCGTTTAATCTCGCACGGAAAAGCGACCGAGAACCCGATGTTAAATAAACACAAAGTAGGTCTGACCTAGTGCCCGGCGGAGTGATCTTGCACTCAATGAACCGGCAAATTCCAAGAAAACTAAGGCGGGTTCTGGCTCGCACACGTGTGTGAGTTCACAAATGCCGGGTGCAGTCTCTCTGCCTCGCGATCGCGAGAGTGCACGTCTATAAAAAAGAGAAAGAAACCGAGATCACGTTGTCCCGTGGTCTGTTTTGGCGAGTAATATACGTATAAGGACATAATGTTCTTAAATACACACCCCTCACATGCAAAGTTTAAAGTGATGATCTGGCACGTCACCAAAATACATAAAACACAAACTGCTTATACAACGTATGAATACACTCCATGTTTGCTTAGTGACTAGCTTTTATAAAAAATAGGCTAAGCTAATAGGAAAGATATATTTACTGTTATTACGTAACAAAAGACATGTATCCTGCTCAACACGTGCAGATCGAGGTGAACCCCCATGCAATGTCCTCAGGTGACAAGAGTGATTTATGAGTCTCGTGTGAATTGAACATATGGGCAGAAGCCCAACCTGAGTATGCAACAAAGAGGTTATAACACTCTCAAGTATGCTCAGTGTAGTGATAACGGGGGTGCATGCTATATTTCATCTAAAATAATAGTAAGAATAATAAAATTCAGCCTATTATGTATATGCATTCATGAGGAAGATAATGTTAGTGTGCCATCTAGAGGACAATGAATAAGTGTGCCAAGTCCCAGTGAACTCCAGACAGCATTGAAACACTTCCCTTACAAGCAGTGCTGTGTTGGGTGCATCCCTGCCATTGCACCGTATAGTTTGTGTCTAAAATACATACAAATACAATACAAAATAAGTAGTGCTGGGCAAAGATTAATCGCGATTAATCGCATACAAAATAAAAGTGGTCATTGGTATAATATATGAGTGTGTGCTGTGTCTAATTATTATGTATAAATATATTTACATGTTTATATATATTTATTTATATTTTTATATAATCGTTATTAAATATAAATTAAAAAAAGGATATATAAATAAAAAAATTCTGAAATGAATATATGAATGTGTGTGTTTGTGGTTAAATATACATAATAATTAGACACAGTACACGCACATATATTATGCAAAAAATCACTTTTATTTTGTATGCGATTAATCGCGATTAATCTTTGCCCAGCACTAAAAATAAGTTAAGCAATTGCAACTAAATTGTATAGTTACAGGAACTCACCACTAAGTTGAAATGACTTATAAAGGCAGCAAAATAAATTTCACAGTGTGTTAATGGATCTAGTCTGGCATTTGCACTTTGATCTACAATCTATTTCGTATTTGTTTTTGTTTAACCCTAGAAAAGCAATTTAATGAAAACCACACAGTGTACAAAGACCGTTGTTGTTGTAATGCATGGGAAAAATGGGACATTGTTTGGATGTAGGAAAGTAGAAAAATATATGTGTACATCTTTTTCATTATTACACTTTTTACTGGCAAGACAAAGTTAGCATTTAGACCGGCTTTGATGTGGTCTGTGGTGCCAATGTGTGCTTATTAAACTCAAAGGGAAGCATTCTGGATTCAAGTACTGTGTTTAAATGTCCCGCATCAGTCATACATATTGCTTCTAGTTATCTTTCGAATAACTCCCACATGCTGTCAAGCTACATGTTGGCAATTCAAATCATCAAACAAAGTATATCATTGTTTGTAAGATGAACTAATCAGGACTGCTTAAAGAAATGTGACAACGTAAACACGTCGATTGATTTTTCTTTCTTATCAGGACTGTATGAAATAGAAAAACATGGTGGGACGGATGTACACGGCAAGATAAGCATAAGGTGCACAAAGGATATATTCACACGCTGTCATCGGCAGGTGAAAAAAACTGATGAGGTACGTTGTGTGATCAAGGTGGTGCTTACAGAATAAGTACAGTCTATTTTTAAAGACACAAAGGTAGAAGATAGAGACGTTTCCGTGTAAATTTTTCCTAATTTCAATATGCATGCTTATTTTGATGAGATAACATCAAAAAGTTAAGGTGAAACTAAAAATGTGTCATCTTTTCCAGAGCCTGACCCAGGGGTGACACAAGTCTGCACCAAACCATTGGTTTAAAATAGGCGCCATCTTTTCATAGATGTTCCCAAGAACGTTCGACCTGTAACCTCGCTGACTCAGGCCGGACTCCCCACGTCAGATCTACCACAAGGTGTTGTAAGAGAGATTCACAATGGCATGTCGTGGTTTTACTGTTCACCCTGATAATATTGTCGTCTTTAGTGAGGGGTGCGGGGCAGGGGGACGAGGGAGATAAGACACCTCACAATGTTCTCAGCAGGCAATTGCACGTTGCTACGTAAGCAGCCACAAGTTTCTTTAGAAGTGTTTGGTATGTGTCGGGGGGTTGGGTATGTGTTGGATGGTCGCCTGTAATTTGGTGATAGGAACTCCTTTAAACTGAGAACTTGCTCTCTTTATCACAGGGGTCCTAATGAAGATCATTTGTTGATGCTTTAACATATCTTTATAGTCACAGACTGTAACTGATGCTTCAATGAAAGAAAGAAATTCATAGTGTACCCCCATATTGATATTTACTCATCTTTGTTTGTGACCAATTTGTGTCCATTTAAGGTGGTTAACTTCTTCTTTAGACAGGACTGTAAGATATATTTAAACATCAAAGAGTGCACAGAAGTCACTCTTTTATAGGTTTCTAAACTAAAACGATAAAACAAGTCAATCATTTCAACATAAGGAGTCTTGGGGCATATATGTAAAAAGTTTGAAAAGTTTTTAGTTGAACATTTCATCTGAATGCTCACTCTTTGGATAAAAGCATCGAAATGAATGAATAAATGTTTATGACTAAGACAAGTCTTTTACATGAGATGAACTTGTACTTTTTAAAGTTTATTTTCTAACTCTGTAAAATGCAGCATGAAGTTAAAACAACTTGGTTTTGCAAGTCAATTCCAGTTACTGTTTTTTAGTTTTGACTTAAAAAGTTGACATAACTTATAAAAACAAGTTGAAATGATTTAACTTAATTTGTTAAATTAAAGTAACACAAAATATATGAAGAGTTTCGTTGCAAAACGAGATAAATCCATTTTTTAACATTTTTGTCAAAACATGTTTATTATTATGTTATCATGTTATTATTTTGTTTTATGGTGCTACTTAGCTGTATTTTTTAAGTTATGAAGGTTTAAATCAAAACAAACCAACTGCAGTTGCATTGAAATTAACTGGAATGCACAACCAAAAAAACAAGATTTCTGAACAATTAAAAAAACGGTGGTTATCTCGTTTTGCAACGAAACACTTCATATGTTGATTTAACAAAAATGGGCCATCTTTTACAGTGTGGGCTGTTTAAAGAAACTTTTTTTGAAAATATGCTAGTTTTCCGGCTCTGGAGTTGAACATCTGGGCTATCTCGGTTTGGGGTTCATTCGGCCGATCTCCGGGTCTGGCGCTAGCGCTTTTGGCGTGGCTTCGCATAATCTATTGAATCTGATTAGACCATTAGCATTGCGCTTAAAAATTACCAAACGGTTTTGTTATTTTTCCCGTTTGAAACTTGACTCTTCTGTAGTTACATCGTGTACTAAGACCGACGGAAAATTAAAAGTTACGATTTTCTAGGCCGATATGGCTATGAACTATATCTTATTCTCGCATAATAGTCAAGGACTTTGCTGCCGTACCTTGGGTGCAGCAGGCGCAATGATATCACATAGCACCCGAAAAGAGTCCCCTTGGTAACTTTCAATAGCAGGGGACTATTTTCGGGCACTGCCTAAGTAGTTCCTAGCCATATCAGCCTAGAAAATCACAACTTTTAATTTTCTGTCGGTCTTAGTACACGATGTAACTACTATGTAACTGAAGATTCAAGTTTTAAATAGGAAAAATATTGAAACTCTTTGGTTACTTTTTAGCGTGATGCTAATGGTCTAATCAGATTCAATGGATTATGCTAAGCTATGCTAAAAGTGCAACCGCCAGACCCAGAAATCGGCTAAATGGACCCCAAAAAGGTAAAAATCAAGTGTTCAACTCCAGAAGAGCTGGAAAATGAGCACATTTTTTTAAAAAGTGGAGCGTCCCTTTAAACCACATTGTTTCATAAAGATCCATTAAATCACCCAAAGATATAAGTAAGATGAAGAAGCAAATTTATCTTCATACAAGTGTATAGATTTGGTTTAAACATTTGTGTAGTTGAAGTGCCAACTGTACATGTGTTTTCAATAATGGTTATATAAATATTGGGGCTTTGTAATTACTAGTTTTGATTAATTTAGTTTTGTAATTCAGGAGTTCTGTAAAGAAAGTGTTCGTGCTACCTTATTTTGAGTTAATTCAACTTAAAAATATTAGTTTAATATTATTTTTAACTAATAATATTTTTACTAACTAGTATTTTTTAACTGAATTACCTTAAAATTTTAAGGCAGCATGAACACTTACTTTTTCAAGTTGAACCAACAAATCTTTTTTACAGTGTGTAGCTCAATGGTAGAGCATTGCATTAACAGTGCAAAACATTGTGGGTTCGATCCCAGGAACACACATACACTGTAAAAAGTGAAAAGTTTGATCAACTTAAAAAATTACTTCAATTGTTAACACCTACACTGTAAAAAATACTTTGCTGCCTTAAAATACCTTGCCGAATCAACTCGGATCTACAAGTAATTTCAACTTGCTATTATTTATCTTGACTAGAGATGAGTTGTTATAACTACAGGTGAGTTGTTATAACTTATAAAATTAAGTTGACTTTTCTCAACTATATTTTATAAGTTGTGACAACTCATCTTTGTTGACATGACTTGTAAATCTTAATTGATTTAACAAAAAATGTTAAGGCAGCAAAGTTTTTTTACAGTGTTTAAGCTGTTTCTAAAATTTTATGTTGAAAAACTTACATTGTGTAGGTGTTACCAATTGAAGTAATATTTGAAGTTGATCCAACTTTTTACAGTGTACTGATCAAATGTATTTTGTTGTAATGAACTTTAAGTTACTTCGGATGAAAGCGTTTGCCAAATGTAATTGCTAGTTTAAATTAAAACCCACCATCTCTAGAAACTATGCCCCTGCCTCCATAGTTTTAACCAAGTTTAATTCATGCATAAACCTAATGGGGTTAAAAAAATAGAGTAGAGTAAAACTGAAAGTGTTCATTGATGAATTTTAAAGAAGCGGACACCGTTTACTGTTACTCTTTCTGTCGTGGCAGGTTTCACTTCTGCTTTTAATTCACTGTCAATTTGACCACATACCACTAACAGTTAAAGAGTTTTTGCCATGGGCCCCTCAAATGGGGATGAATCAGCCGATATACAGCTATGAACGTTACTTATGCAATGCTTTCTTTGTGCAGGGCACTCAGAAATGCTTTTCATAAACTATGACTGAATCTAAATCCCAAAATGATACAATACTAATACCATTTTGAATGATAAATCTTTTTGTTGTCTATGATGCAGAAAGTGCCCAAGTATTACTTAAGTGTAAGTTGCTTATTTGAATATCTAAACCTGAGTCAGAGCAGTAGTAACACTGTGTTTCTGTCAGGTCCCTGAGTGAGTCATGAATCAGTATATACACAGTTTTGTGCACTGGTAAAGACCCTGGCTCATGTACTTGTTAAGTTGTGACAAGAATACCATTTCCGGGTCCAAGCCTCCACTCACTTCATATGAAACTATAAGCGCAAGAGCAATGCTTATTCATATCACACATTTAAGATATATTTTTATAAACTTGCTGAGGTATACACTACATTCTCCAAGCTCGTGATGTCCCAGACAACAATACTTTAACAATTCATAAAAGATTAATAGCTTTCTGGCTATCAGGGATTTCAGTATGGAGATAAAGATTAGATATGAGATTATTCTGTAGGTGTATTAGTAGGGATAGTTTACCCAAAAATGAAAATGTTGTCATCATTTACTCATCCTCAAGTTGTTTCAGACTTGTATAAATGTCTTTGTGTGCTCAACACAAATGAAGATATTTAGAAAAATGATCTGGGGCACCATTGACATCCATAGTATTATTTTTCCTACTATGGATGTCAATGGTGCCCCTGATGTGCTTTGTGACAAATATGTTTGTGTTCAGCAGAACAAAGACATTTAGACAAGTCTGGAACAATTTGAGACTGAGTAAAAAATCACAAAATTTTCATTTTTGGGTGGACTATCCCTTTAAGGCATCTGATGGAGCATTTATAGCCGGAAGTGGTGGCGTGTGTGTCAGACTTTACAAGCGGATCGGGACACTGCTCGTTTTCCAGCGAGTAAAAGTAAAACATCCCGCAACAACTGGCAAATAAAAAATACTTTGATTAATCTGTTATGTATTCATGCAACATTTCAGCTGAATATTCATTTTAAATGTTAAAGGGATAATTCACACAAAGCTTGTGACATCCCAGACTACAATACTTTAACAATTTATAAAAGATTAATTACTTTCTGTCTATCAGGAATTTCAGTATGGAGATAAAGATTAGGATAGAGATTATTCGGCAATTTTACACTGCAGAGTGAGTGTATATTAGTAAAATTAGCTTAAAGAGATTGACATCCATAGTATTCTTTTATGGATGTCAATGGTGCCCCTGATGTGCTTTGTGACAAATATGTTTGTGTTCAGCAGAACAAAGACATTTAGACGAGTCTGGAACAATTTGAGGCTGAGTAAAAAATCACAAAATTTTCATTTTTGGGTGGACTATCCCTTGAAGGCATCTGATGGAGCGTTTATAGCCGGAAGTTGTGGCGTGTGATGTCAGACTTAACAAGCGGATTGGGACACTGCTCATTTTCCAGCGAGAAAAAGATAAAACATCCCGCAAAAATTTGCAAAACATTTTTTTTTATGAAAAATCAATTTTTCATTCATTTCAGTTGAACATTGATTTTAAACATTAAAGAGAAAGTTTACCCAAAGCTTGTGATGTCCCAGACACAATTCATAAAATATTAATTACTTTCTGTCTATCAGGAATTTCAGTATGGAGATAAAGATCAGGATCGAGATTATTCGGCAGTTTTACTCTACACTGTGAGTGTATATTAGTATAATTCGTTTAAAGGCATAGTTCACCGAAAACTGAAAATTTTGTCATCATTTACTCAAACTCAAGTTGTTTCAGACTTCTATAAATGTCTTTGTGTGCTTAACACAAATGAAGATATTTAGAAAAATGATCTGGGGCACCATTGACATCCATATTATTCTTTTTTTTTATTATGGATATCAATGGTGCCCCTGATGTGCTTTGTTAAAAATATTTTTGGGTGGACTCGCCCTTTAAGGCATCTGATGGAGCGTTTATAGCCGGAAGTTGTGGCGTGTGATGTCAGACTTAACAAGCGGATTGGGACACTGCTCATTTTCCAGCATGTAAAAGATAAAACATCCCGCGACTATTTGCAAAACAAAGAAAAATACTTTGATAAATGTTTTTATTCATTTCAGCTGAATATTGATTTTTAATGTTAAAGGGATAGTTCACCCTAAGCTTGTGATCTGCCAGATAACAATACTTTAACAATTCATAAAAGATGAATTACTTTCTGCCTATCAGGAATTTCAGTATGGAGATAAAGTTTAGGATTGAGATTATTCGGCAGTTTTACACTGCACTGTGAGTGTATATTAGTATAGGTTGTTGTTCACTTAAAGGGATAGTTTACCCAAAAATGGGAATTCTGCCGTTTACTCGCCCTCAGGTTGTTTCGAAGCGGTATGGATTTCTTTGTTCTTCTGAACACAGAAGATATTATGAAAAATGCTTGTAACCAAACAGATCAGGGGCACCATTCACTTCCATAGTACTATTTTTCCTACAATGGAAGTGAATGGTGCCCCAGATCTCCTTGCTTACTATTTTTTTTGTGTTCAGCAGACAAAGACATTTTTATAGATTTTAAACAACTTGAGGGCGAGTAAATGACAGAATTTTAATTTTTTGGTGAACTATCCCTTTATCTGTATTGTGTTTATGTGTAAAATCAATTTTAATAAAAGGTTCATTCAAAATGTATGATGTTTGTGATGCCAAATTAAGGCTGGCTAAATTTCAAGATGGACCAAGGACCAAATATTTTAGTGCACTGCAAGGATTTTGCTATCAAACCAGCCCTTGAAATGTCCGACTTAGTACTGATCGTCACACAAAGTGCCCAAATTTCATAAAAAAACAGAACTCGCAATAAATCATTGATTTGTTTAAAGTATACACGCAAGCCACAAGGCTCGTGCGAAGATTTAAAATGTCATTGCACACACAACCACACACACACACATTCATCCATCCATCCACTAAGACAACTAAAAGAACAGAAGGAGCTCAGTATTAGAATGAAAAACAGATGCACACACAGACAGACCAGGCCTTCAGTCTCTATAAGAAACATCTGTTTATGTTAGTATAGGAAAACTCCATCCGAGAGGGTTCCTAAGACAAAACCTAAACTATGTCCTAATATAAAATTCCTCACGGCTTTCACGTATGCACTTACAGCAGACAGTTCAAATCAAGGTCATCGCTGCTTGATAAAGCAATTCCCAATCTTCCTTATTCCTTATTGTTTACAACAATGCCCCACAAATATTAAACAAAAATGCTAGGTTATTTAAAAAAAAATTATAAATGTTGTTAAATAAAAGTTTTCAAGCCATAGATTATTTTTATGGTGCATATATAGTTTTGTCTCACAAAAGTACATTGGGCTTATACATCGGGTCATGGGACACCAGAATGTACAGCATTCCTATAAGGTTTTACCACAGGGGTCATTAACCCTTTCAATTTAAGGTAATTTCAAGTGTAGCTTTCACACGCATGCAAAGTTTAAATCTCCTTCTGTGAAGTTCAGATGGCACCCACATGAGTGTTCCGAAGGAATGTAAAGGGGAGGATCTGATTTGGATCTCTTCCTAGAAGGTTCCCATCAGGATATTTCTAGGAATTCTAGATAGTAAAGTGTTTAAGGGAAAAGCCAGTCTATGGAGAGAGAGGGAGAGGGATGACTTAAGATCAAGCAGAGAACTTGATTTGTGTAGTGGAGCGAAACAAGATAGGCAGAACGAGAAAGGGCATTACCGTAGTACACCCATATTTAGATCATACCGAGAAAGAGTGTACCACCGGGTGTAAAAACGACTCACAGATGCCAGGGGGGCCCTGTATCAGCGGAACATTGAAGACGACATCAGTTCCTCTTGACCATGTAGGGAAGAGAGTTGGCACAGTTGGACCATAGCAGTTGGTGACCACAACTGATCCGCAACCCGACGCCACGCGTGCCACCCCGCATTCACTGAACCTTTCATTCACTAGAGGATCTTCAACTTCCCAGAAACAATGTCTCACTGTACCTCCTCTTTAAATGGCACAATTTGGCCTTGACCGTATCGAACGTGTTCTTATGAATTTAGGATTTTTTGAATCACAAGACTGCCCGTGCATTCAGTTTTCTTTTAGGTTTATAATGCATTACATATCCAAAATGACTTGCAGTGAATTCAAGCTATATATTTTATCAGGATGCGTGCTCCATGAGATCGAACCCACAACCAACGCTCTACCAGCTGTGCTAGAAAAATGGTCCCTAGCTGTCACTGGGGCAAAAAGTACACATTTGCACCTAAAGAGTGCATATTAGTACCTCAGAGATGCATGTATGTACCTAAATATCTGTACATATTCTGACCCAGTGAAAGCTTGGGACCACTTGACTTTGATTGACATTTTTTGATTTTCATTTTTCTGAAAGTGTCAAATCGTTGTTTATAAGCACGGAAGCAAACTGATGATTGCCAGTTTTACTTGATGGATCAGATCTGTCAAAAAAGCCCCCATTTTTTGGATTATTTTACAGTTTTATGGAATGACCCCGAGGCCTTAATGTGTACAGTACAGTGTGTACTTTTGCACGAAATAAATGTCGGGGTCTACACAGTGGTCACTGCAGATTTGGATTAAATGCAATAGAGTTTGCATCACACGTCCTGCGGTGTTCACATGCTAATGTTCATCTCCCTATGTGAATTACATAACGTGGTTTCACTTCTACCCTATATATTTCAACACACTTCTCTCTTAGATAAAGGCCCTCTCTTGTGAGATGTGTGTCACAAACCTTTTGAGTATAAAGATATCCATTGTTTATATTTTTAAATGTGTTCAATTGATCAACTTTTATCAAAGTGACTTACACTCAAAAAATTATCTTTCACTTTTGCCAATTTTACTTAAAGGAATAGTCTACTCATTTTCAATATTAAAATATTTTATTACCTTAACTAAGAATTGTTGATACATCCCTCTATCATCTGTGTGCGTGCACGTAAGCGCTGGAGCGCGCTGCGACACTTCGATAACATTTAGCTTAGCCCCATTCATTCAATGCTACCATTTAGAGATAAAGTTAGAAGTGACCAAACACATCAACGTTTTTCCTATTTAAGACGAGTAGTTATACGAGCAAGTTTGGTGGTACAAAATAAAACGTAGCGCTTTTCTAAGCGGATTTAAAAGATGAACTATATTTTATGGCCTAATAGCACTTTTGGGAGTACTTCAACTCGCCTGAAAAGTCCGCTCCCCTTCTCACTCTCATAATGGGAGAGGGAGGGTGTTACTGCGCCGAGTCCAAGTACTCCCAAAAGTGCTATTACGCCATACAATATAGTTCCTCTTTTAAATCCGCTTAGAAAAGCGCTACATTTTATTTTGTACCACCAAACTTGCTCGTATAACTACTCGTCTTAAATAGGAAAAACGTTGATGTGTTTGGTCACTTCTAACTTTATCTCTGATTGGTACCATTGAATGAATGGGGCTAAGCTAAATGCTATCGAAGCGTCGCAGCGCGCTCCAGCGCTTACGTGCACGCACACAGATGATAGAGGGATGTATCAACAATTCTTAGTTAAGGTAATAACATATTTTAATATTGAAAATTAGTAGACTATTCCTTTAATCATTTCATGTTGTGATTACTGTTGACTCTAATAAGGTTTGTTAAGTTTACTTAATCTTCTTTTGTAAAATTAACAAAATAATTGTTTGTTGAGATTACTTGAACAAATTGCGTGGAACCTGATGACATAATATTTTTAATTAAACCCAACATTTCATTTTTTTTTTGAGTGTACAGTGCAGTGAACTTATGGTATACGTGGTATTTTATCAGCATGTGGGATCTCTTGAAATCAAGCCCATATTTATGGGAAAATGGGAACGGGTCGTGGGAATTTTATACACTGTAAACCTGAACTGTACTCAAACCAAAAGTTCAATAAACTTTAAAGGTTTTATGTGTGTACAACGATTTCACCATTTTGAGTTCAACAAACTCAAATAAAATCAGTAAAAGATCTTGGCTAACTCAAACATGTTATTTATTACAAAATAAATGGGGACTATTTTCGGGCTCTGCGCTATATCCTTGCGCCTGCTGGAGCCATGTTACTTGTCCTTGATTATTACGCTAAAATGAGAGTATAGCTCCTAGCCATATCGGCCTAGAAAATCGCAACTTTAAATTTTCTGTCGGTACACGATATAACTACAGAAGAGTCAAGTTTTAAATATAAAAAATATCAAAACTCTTTGGTTATTTTTTAGTGCGATGCTAATGGTCTATCAGATTCAATGGATTATGCTAAGCTATGCTAAAAGTGCTAGCGTCAGACCTGGAGATCAGCTGAATTAATTCCAAAACGGTAACAATCAAATGTTTAACTCTAGGGGAGCTGGAAAATGAGCATATTTTCAAAAAAGGTAGAGTGTCCCTTTAAACTAGTTTTAATTTTACATGTCACATAATCTGTTTCTGTGACATGTGAACACAAATTAAATGGTTAAAAGTAGTTTTAAGTACAGTATACAAAAAATATGGTAAACTGTCATTTTAATTACTTAAATATTAAATAAAATGAAATGTAAACTTTTAAGTTTGTATTAATTGTAATTTATAAATATTCTTTAATTAAAAAGTTTGTTTAAAAAAAGGTGGTTTACCTAAAAATGTTGATGAAAACAGTTTTAATAAAAATATGAGTACTCTGAACTTGTCAGCTTTTAGGATTTTTATAAACTGTAAATACATTTATCACAATTATATTTAAAATATACAAGTTCTGACATAAATAAATATTTAATTATTTATTATTTAAAATTTTATCAAATTTGTGACACGTCTGTTTTTTTGGGCACAATTTTTTTTACTTTCTTTGAATCAGATAACATGAATTGTCTAAGTGAATACTTATGAATACAGATTAAAGCCAAAGGGTTCTCATGCTAATATAACTTACAACACAAATATAACAAAAAATTACTGCTGATGTTTAGGCCACAAAAGTGTATACACTTTTAAACTAAAAAGCATAGAGGAACTATTTTTGGTTCCCAAAAGAACCAATCAGTTATTCTTACCTACAGTCTAAGGAACCTTTGATTGACACTGTAAAAAAATGTTGGTTCAACATAAAAAATTAAGTTACCTTGTTGCCTTAAAATGTTGAGTTAATTCAACAAATATTAGTTAATTCAAAATTAGTCTCTTTTATGCAGTCATTTTCAAACTGTTCCCAGGCAGTGGCGGCCGGTGACTTCTTTTTTTGAGGGCTCACGATGTGAAGTTCGTCACAACATGTATGTAGCCCGTCATGTGTGTGGTTCATAATTTCAAAATATGTGTTCGGCGCGTCGAGTGAACCTGTGCATCACGTGTCTTGTCAAAATAAGTGCCTGCTGCAGACGCGTCTAAAGGGTTTATGTTAAAAGAGACGCTCACGTTTGTCAGATACTTGCATAATCTCATGCCTAATCAGAGTTTAGTGTTAAGGGAGTGTCTTGCGTGTATTTTGTGAACGTGAGCGTCTCTTTTATCATGAATGGTTTTGACGCATGTGCAGCAGGCGCTTGTTTTGACAGGACATGTGATGCACATGGTTCACATGACGCAGCGAACACATATTTTGAAAACACACATGACACCCGAACACATATTTTGAATTTGCGCCCCTTTGGAAGAGCAGTCACGAGCCGCCACTGTTCCCAGGGGACCCAATGCTCTGCACATTGTGCAGGACTGCATCCGAAAGCTTAGACAGCTGACTTGTTGCCTCGCTGCCTCATGAGGTAATAACTTCGGAGGCATGAAGGCAGCACCGAGAAACTTTCGGACACACTTCAAAGGCAGCGTAATGGAATTCGGTTTGAAATATAAACAGAAAGCGCCTTTGTGATATCTAATCTCATATTTGAAAACTACAATACTAATTACTTGCTAGAAATGCAATTAAAAAGGTGTTAAAACTAAATTTGTGCTCCAGCCACTTCTCAGCCGCCATTTTATTTAAATCGAACTCGACCAATCACATTCTCAGTGTACGCCCACACATAGAATTGTGTGACAGGACAATGAAGCACTTCATGTAGACTTTTGATCCCGTGGCCTAAAATTGCTTCGGTGTAGCCCGCACTGCTGCAGGCTTCACGCACTTCACCAACCCAGAAGTCCTTGCGAAAGAGTAATCAGACCAATCAGACAACGGAAGGAAGGAGTTGGGCAACTTCT
Organism: Misgurnus anguillicaudatus; assembly: GCF_027580225.2. NCBI lineage: Eukaryota > Metazoa > Chordata > Actinopteri > Cypriniformes > Cobitidae > Misgurnus > Misgurnus anguillicaudatus. Next base: position 21,018,204 of record NC_073344.2, on the reverse strand, counting down.
CATTTCAGGCATGACGTTCAAGTCTGTCTCAAAATACGACTCACGTCAAGGGTCCCTAAGGTCTGCACTACATGATGTCTTCAACTACAGTGTGGACTCTGAGGAAGTCCACAAGTCCGGAGTGTGCCATTTGGGACGGGACAATGAAGGTATCTCAGGAGTCAGAAAGCAAACCTAACATTGGATTCGGACGCGTCTTGATGCCTTGGAATGCTGCTTCCGAAGCTTTCCCATGTCTTGCTTATCTAACACACCCGATTCAGATCATCAGCTCATTAAGGAAGAGATCCATGAACAGAACTGGGTGTGTCAGTTTAAGGGGGACATCCAAAATATGCAGAGGAGTGGGCCTCCTGGGACAACATTGAAAAGAAAGTTTTATGGCACATGTGGCAACAAACAGATTTTGCTTTCCTCCTCCTGTGTTTCATAATGTCCACTTATCAACTCAAGGATCAGTCGGGCTATAATCACTATTATCTCAGAAAGATGGATGGACGTTTTAAACAAATGCAAGACGGCCAATGAATGATTGAGTTGTGTGCTTTAACAGCTGCCCCGTCCCAGGCATGTCACGGCCTGTCGGTAGTAACTGCTCAGTAACTTCTGTTGTATGCGCATTACCAAACACTTCATGGATGGAGTGAGCCCTGCTGTCTATGCAGAGACTGGATGGCTACTTAATTTCCTCAATACCCCGGGTGGTCACATGACCAATCAATAAGCTCATGCATTTGCATAAGCTGCCCCGCATCTGAAGAAGCCCTGATGGTGTCTCTCTCTTAAATGATCTGCATCTCAAAGCACGCTTGAATAAATATATACGAGAGAGATTAACTGAAGATTGCGGGGAGGGAAGAAGTCGAGCGATGATTTAAATTCAGTTTGATTTTTCCCTCCCGTGTCTCTAATCCATCATCATTGACAGGGATGCTGAGGTCGTTTTATGGATCGCGAGTGTCAGACGCATGCTCGGCAATTAATGACATCACCGCCTTTCCTATTAATTATTTATTTGAATTAGGACCCTTGTAGCTTTTCTAATGGTTCACTGTGTACATCATTCACATCCTTTATAGAGACAAGAATGAATAGCAACAGCCTTCACAATGTACTCGGATTAGTTTATTTTCTTTTGGTTTGATTTTGAGCTGCTTTAAACTGCATGTAAAGATCACTCCATCAAGTATATCTCCGATCAATACAACCACTTTGAATAATGGCTCATATCATTTTAATGACAATAGATATATTTGATTCGTTCAAATGGCTGTCAAACTCAAATCCCCAGCAGTTTCCTTTGTTCTTACAGTCCTTCTGTTCCTCTTTATAATCTATTCCCCTCCCTCCATTATATTTCACAATATTACAGACCTGCATTATCAGACACATCAGACAATGAATCAGTACCCGCAAAGTACATCTAATATTAGAGTCCGGCTCAGTTTTGCTAAGTGCGACTGTCTATCCTTCCTCAATTTGCAAAAAATTGCCTGATCTTTCCTATTCCTTTTCCTTCCCTATTGTTTTGGACGTTGACCCTTGTGCTAGATTGACAAAAAAAAATTAGAACTAATATAAAGATATCTTTAGCACTCCCCTTATGAAAATTAACCATGGTTTTACTACAGTAAAAAAAAAATAAAACATGATTATTTTAGTAAAAACATGATTACCATAAAATAACCATATAAGTTAAGCCACAGTTACTGTATTAAAACCATACCTTTGCTAATAGTGATCAATACACACAAAATAAAATATGTTTACTACATTTTACCACAAAAGAACCATGGTTAATTCTCTCAAGGATCTTTGAAACTAAAACTAAAAGTGCACAGGTAAATATGACCCTGTTAGTTTGAAAACTAAAAACCTTCAGACAATGTGTCAGTATTGCACAGTACATATAAAGTCTGGTTTGATTTTGCAAAGTTTGTTCTTGTTGCATAATTGCCGGATATTCCTTTTGTGAAGTATCTGTATATATGTAGCACTTTTTTATTTTACAATGTTGCATTGTTTCAAAGCAGCTTTACATGAAAGACAAAGAAAAGAAACCACAGAAAAAATAGTAAAATGATTTAAAAAAAAAAACAGTATATAGAGTAGAATTTGTAGTATTGCTGCACATTTTAGTGTCCTCATAGATAACCTAATAAATATAATTGTATATATTTGATCTTCGACTGTCTGATATTTAGTAAGTTAATATGACAAAAAATATAAAAATATCTAAAAATTCTTAAATTAAGATGCTTTTTCTTAATGAGCAAAACAACCCAAGAAAATAAGTCTACCAAAAATATCAAATTTAAGTGATTTTGTGCATAAAACAAGCAAAAAAATCTGCCAATGGGGTAAGCAAATTTTTCTTGAATTTAGTGTTTAAGAAAAAGATTCAAGATTTTTTGCTTACCCCATTGGCAGAATTTTTTTGCTTGTTTTATGCACAAAATCACTTAAATTTGATATTTTTGGTCTAAAGACTTATTTTCTTGGGTCATTTTGCTCATCAAGAAAAGGCATCTTAATTTAAGAATTTTTAGATATTTTTACTGAAAACAAGACAAAAAATACTAAGAACATTTTTTCTTGAAAATATATTTTTTTTTGCAGTGTACAATATGTTAAAATGGCCACTTTGTAGGTGTGAGCAAAAATGTGCCGTTTTTGGGTGTGTCCTTTAAAATGCAAATGAGCTCTGCACTGAATGGCAGTGTTGTGGTTGGCTAGTGCAGATTAAGGGGCGATATTATCCCCTTCTGACATCACAAGGGGAGCCAAATGTCAATTACCTATTTTTTCACATGCTCGCAGAAAATGGTTTACCAAAACTAAGTTACTGGGTTGTTCACATTTTCTAGGTTGATACACTGCAAAAAATGACTTTCTTACTTAGTATCTTTGGCTTGTTTTCAGTATAAATATAAAGAAATTCTTAAATTGATAAGCAAAATGACCTAAGAAAATAAGTCTAGTTTTAAGACAAAAACTATACAATTTAAGTGAATTTGTGCTTAAAACAAGCATAAATATCTGACAATGGGGTTAGAAAAAAAAACTAATTTTTTTTTCTTAAACACCTAATTCAAGCTAAATTTTCTCACCCCATTGGCAGATATTTTTGCTTGTTTTAAGCACAGATTCACTTAAATTGTATAGTTTTTCTCTAAAAACTAGACTCATTTTCCTCAACAATATTATACATCTTGATTTAAGATTTTTTAAAATATTTTTACAGAAAACAAGACAAAAATACTAAGTAAGAAAGTCAGTTTTTGCAGTGTAGAAGTACTGCACTGCAAAAAATTATTTTCAAGAATTTTTTTTTAGTATTTTTGTCTTGTTTTCAGTAAAAATATCAAAAAAATTCTTATATTAAGATGCTTTTTCTTGATGAGCAAAACAACCCAAGAAAATTAGTCTAGTTTTTAGACCTAAAATGTCAAATTTAAGTGATTTTGTGCATAAAACAAGCAAAAAATCTGCCAATGGGGTAAGCAAATTTTTCTTGAACTTTTCTTGAATTTAGTGTTTAAGGAAAATGTTCAAGATATTTTTGCTTACCCCATTGGCAGATTTTTTTAGCTTGTTTTATGCACAAAATCACTTAAATTTGATATGTTTATTTTAAAAACTAGACTTTTTTTATTGGGTCGTTTTGCTCATCAAGAAAAAGCATCTTCATTTAAGAATTTTTAGATAGTATTTTTGTCTTGTTTTCAGTAAAAATAATAAAATGTTTTCTTGAAAATAATTTTTTTGCAGTGTGGGGACCCAATAATAGCACTGAAACATGGAAAAAATGTCCCCTTTAAACTAAATTTACCTTTCCATCTTACATGGAGATGATCCTTAATAGAAAATAAATAAATAAATAAATAAAAGCATGTGTTTTACAGTACATAAAGGATTATACCATGAACAGCAGTGTAAAAGCTTAGTTCCCTTATGTTCCCTATTATGTAGGATGTGGTTTGGGGATTTTAACAGTTTGTGCTGCTGTGGACACCAAAAATCATGTGCCATCTTCAAGAAATTTGTGATATCATGCTAGAGCCATTGAGAAACCACCTAGCAACCCTTTAGCAAATTGTTAAAACCCTTAAAACACATCAGCAAATACACAACACCGCCCTTCTAAGCACCCAAAGTGACACCCTGGACCACAAAACCAGTTATAAGGGTACATTTATTTGAATTAAGATTTAAGCTTTTCATTGACGAATGGTTTGTATGGACAGGACAATATTTGACAATTTGGTGCAAAAAAAAAATCGAAATATTGAGAAAATCACCTTTAAAGTTGTCCCAATAAAGTCTTTAGCAACACATATTATTAATGATAAATACATTTTTGATATATCCATGGTAGGAAATTTAAAAAATAACTTAATGGAACATGATCTTGACTGATTTTTAGCATGAAAAAGATCATTTTAACCCATACAATGTATTGTTGGCTATATACAAATATACACACACAAGACTTATGATTGGTTTGTGGTCCAGGGTCACATATTTGAAAAAAAAAATATTTACTTTTCTTTTGCTCTAGCTACAAAATTATTTCCCAATGAGGCCAAGAAAAAGACTCAACTAACTGTTGCATAATGATATTGTATACTTTTTTACCAAAGTGAATCATTCTGCAAATCTTATATGTAGGTAAACATGAACGTGTGTTCACATCCTTTACAAAAATCAAACATGGTTTTACTACAGTTAAAACCAAAAAAGCAGGGTTACTGTAGTAAAAACCACAGTAGTAAAACCATAGTTTTGCTAGTAATCAATACACAAAAAACACACTTTTACAACAAAAAAACATGGTTGAGGGATTTAAATGTGTAAGATGTGTTTAAACGTCTGGGTTTGTTCACCTCGCTTGCAGCTTATTGAGTCAGGAAGCACAAGTCTGAGAAAAAAGCTTTCACATGGATTGAATTAAACAAAAGTTGAATTCCGTCTGCAGTTTCCCCCCAAAGATCTCGTCTTGACGTACAGAAAACACTGCTAAACCTATTAAAGTTTTTTTTTTAAGGCAGTTATGACACACGTCCCGGAAATTACTCACTATGAACCATTTCCCAAACTGTTTTATCCGAAGAAAGAAGAAAACAATGAGTAAACTGTGGCTTCTAGGAGGGGAAAAGCAAACAAGAGCTCCCTCTCCTGGCCAACTAAAAGCTGTAGATTATAACCACACAATCTGCTCTTTGTTCTGTGGGGAAAATTTACAGAAAAGGTCACTGGATCAGTCACATGAAATAAATATTGCATGTAGCAAAAGATTGCAAAAGTCAGAGATTGACCTTTAAAACAGCCCAACATCCTCCTACAAATGTGAGATTATTCAGGTTCTCACTGAAACTGAGGAAGTAAGAATTAAAAGTTTCATTCATAAATCTGTCAGGTGTTGTATATTCCTAAAGAAGATACCTAATAGGTTTGCCAAGTGTAAATCAAACTTTTGCATGTAATATTTGAATAATCTAGCAGACTGACTTTTTCCATATTTGGGTGATTCTCGCGAAATTAGATTTATGAGGTGTCATGAAACATTTTGATAAAAAAGTAAGTGCTATCAAAATAAGAAGCATACAGTTACAAACATCTCTTGATTTCAAATGACATCATACAAACCAATTTTGTTGTTTTTTCCACTTTAAACGGGAACATTTTCATTACCGCAACGTGTCTATAACTTGAGGTTCTTTGACATGGAAATATTTATAATTAAAATTAAAAGCTTCAGTGCATGTTATACTATAAACATTTACAGACAAGAAACATGTAGTATTTAGAGATAATTGGTAAATGTAGAGACAATAATAAGGAATATAAAGTGTCCAAGACCAATTTTCTCATCCTCCGCAACAATTTTCAACTATTGTTTAAGCCCTCAAGAAACTAACATTTAAAAAAATTGTTGGAACGGACATAATTGACTGTGACACTCAAGATGGCTACCAGGTAAGCAGTTCTTATTTTTTCTCTCCAGATAAAAGTAAAAATTTTCTAACCCTAACTTTTTAGTTCTCATTACTGAAACATCAGTTTGTAAATGCATATATTTAATGTAATATCATGTTGCGGTAATGATCATTTTAATAATGGTAATCTAAAAAATTTAAATAATTTTGTAGGAAGTATTTTTTAAATCCTCTAAAAATAATGGTTATAGTAAGACCTTAATCAAAAAATTTGGCTTCAAAGGCTTTTTAAAAAATCTTCTAAATCTGGATTTCGTGAGAATCACCAATTTAAGTGCTATAATTGGGTCCCCAGTGCTTCTATCATCCTTGAAAATGTATAAAAGATCAAACCAGTAACTTGGTTTTAGTAAGCAATTTTGTGCAAGCATGTGAAAAAATAGGTCATTGAAATTTGGCTCCCCTTGTGATGTCAGAAGGGGATAATACCAGCCCTTAATCTGCCATTTAGTGCAGAGATCAGCTCATTTGCATTTTAAAGGACACACCCAAAACCGGCACATTTTTGCACACACCTACAAAGTGCCAATTTTAACATGTTATAATAAATTAACTATATAATATTTTAAGCTAAAACTTCACATACACTCTCTGGGGACACCAAAGATTTATTTGACATCTTAAAGTCTTGTGAAATGTCCCCTTTAATACTGACTTTTTAAGGCCACTTCAAAGATTTAAATTAATGTGAAATTAAACTTTGATGCTCCAAATCTCATAGTTAGATTATGAGACTTTATATGGATTTCACAGACAGGGTGCATCTCAAATTCAATACATCCGATCTATTTCAATGTGCACTTCCTCCATTTTCTAGTATACAACGTAGGAGCCAATAGGGTTCAGTGTTACATTTATTTCTCAATTTAAAAACGCTCTCACACAATCAAAATATAAATACATCTGTCCCATACACAAGATAAGTCGTCGACAACACAACAAAATCATTCGCACAAGTTACCCAGCCACCTGCATACATACCTAAACTCACAAACTCACACACACACACACGCTACAGCCCCTGAATGTAGTTATAGATGCAATTACTATAACAACTAATAAAGACATCTGTACAGACTGCTGTCTGTGTTTCTCCGTATGTGTGCTTGACAATTGAAAAGTATCCGGTTAAGATCAGATGAATTTCTCCAGTTTTAAAAAAGTATTTCCATATTCGGTTCACTTCATTGTTTGTCATTGACAACCAAAATTAATAAAACGACTTTTATAAAACTGCTGGTTGGTTTAAGACACAGGAAAGAAAACACTGGCTCCTGATCAGATTTGATCGGACGAATTTTTAAATCAATTCGTGGGGAAAAGACGACTTTCAGAGCTAAACAACCGATACATTAACGTATCTCACATACAAACAAGTCAGTAAAAGTCTGAAAATACTTCAGATCTTCAGAAATACAGTTGACAGGCACAGGTCCTGGTGCAGATCCTGTGCTTGTTCAATGAAGGGGGGTCAGATACTGCTCGGCGGCCACAAGTTAAAACAGTCCGGGGCTTTTATTGTGGCATCTTCCAGAATATTAGGCACATTAAATGTCCTTGTGGTGCTAGGATGCTTTTCCCAGTTCAATCTTCTTCTGAATGGCTCTTGCTGAGTGGTATATCAAAGAATCAATGAGACCGGCAACTGTGAAAACAATATAAAAAAAAAAAAATGGGTGAGGCAGTAACCCCATGTACACATGGTATTAACATGTCAACACACATCACGTTACATCAAAAATATTTTGGCTAGTTTTTCTGTAGACGACATGCATGCAAACAGAATATATGTAAAAAATGTTGCAAAGCTCACTGACACAGTAAAAAAATAGTTTTTTTGCAATCTATATTCAAACGCAATTTGTTTCTACTTAATAGGACATCATACCTGTGAAAACACCGCCTATAATAGCACAGACTCCTGTTAAAAAATGTGTAAAAGACCTGAGGAGACAAACACATAACTTATTCAAACATTCAATGATTTCATTGCATTAATATACACAGCTTACATTAGATTTAAAAAAAATTTTTTAAAGAAACAATGTCATTTTTTGTAAACAACAGATACTTTTACACACCTCTGCTTTTCTGTAAATTTGACCATCATTGGAGAGAGCTCATAAAGCACAAACACACCAGGTAAACCCTGATCTCCAATCAGTCCATTGGCTACTTTTTCATGTCTGGTTACTGAAAATTGGTTCGTCTTAACCACCTATAAAAGACAGTGGCAGGGTCAGAAGCAGAACAGTTTTAGAGTCACAAAAACATATTTTTTGGAAACTTGTTAATAGGACCAATTTTGGGTTGCTCAGTAGGGTTACCTCTCCGTCTCCTTTAACATATATTGTTGGCACAATTTTGACGAAATACTGGTACATCATTGAAGCTGTAAGGAATAAAGGGGTACAGATCAATAACACTATGGCTTCCAAAGTTCCTCTCTAAACTAAACACCTATAACAGTTATTTACTTGATATACCCCAGCAATTACAGTATATAAGTATAATGTTTTCTTGGACATGATAATACATATATGTGTATAGACTTTCTGGTCTATACCTTTAATAAATATAGCAAGAAGTAATTAGCAAAATAGTAAAAAAAAAACTGGTGCAGAGATAAGTCGCCTTCTGTAACATTCATCAAATCATTATACAAATTTGACACATTTCATACACGTTTATTTATCTTTGTTAGTGTTATAAATAAATAATTAAGGTAACAAAGAATTTTTTTTTATTTGTGAACTTTTGAGGAAAATTTACATTTCTGAATATAATATTTTGCCAATGTTTGGTTATTTGATTTACAATGAGAAAAATAACAGAATATATCACACCACGTTAAATCAATGATCAGGTTGAATTTCAAACCCAAATATAACACTGATTCAGTGTTATAACATTCATATATATTAGATAATTATAAAAAATAACAATAATTTATAAAAATATATATTTCTAAAAATATAAATACATTTTATATAACGAATTCAAGTGTTATATTTTAATAATAATTTAATTTAAAACAAACGATGCTATATGTAATTGCAAGCGCAAGCCGCATGCAGTTCCACCTCCGTGCGGCTAGAGGGCGCTACACAAAACTCGTAGCGCGCTCATAAACCCTTTATTTTCCGCTTGAACTTTAACAGCACTTCTTCACGAGTAATGGCGTCTATGTGAAACAGTCCTACAGCAAACATTGAACAAAAACGAAGCTCTAAGAAGACTAACAGATCGAGCCGCTCATATAACAGATTTAACCGAGGTAAGGTGTCATCATCCACACACATTTCCTCATCGTTGACACGCGCGTGCGTATCGTTTCGAGTTCGTTCAAGGCCAGACCTCGATGACATCTAACAAGATCAAACTATACACGTGTGATACGTCGATTTAAGTTTACATGTCAGTCTTTGTGTCAAACAATGTGTAGCAAGAATCCGAACAGCGGTTTAGCTTCTCAGATAAACCGCCTTTTCTTATTTAAGTTAACACGAGCTGTCTGGTTAAACAGTAGATTTTGGGATACAGCCCAGATCAATGCAGCCATTATATTTCGGCTTTAAGGACACATTTAGTCTTTACTGGTATTGCCCACGTTATCAACATAGTGTCTACAGCTCACAAAGTCAAACTGTGTTTATATGAAGTCCAGACAGGTGGACGTCCACTTGATGCCTCCATATATTTGCACAAAATTGCTGCACGGCACGCTAATGCTGAACGATATTGAGGAAAAATGTGATAACTTGGAAAAACATATAATTATAATATATTTTCAAAAACCAAAATGTATGTAACTAACAAACAAACAGACATCAATGTATTTTGCACCCTTCTGATGACAAAAATTGCGTCATGCGCACTGTACGCGTAAACAGTGTACCATACTTCAGCCTTGATTCTATTACTTAGTAGTTTGCTGCTTACTATGTATTGAAACACAGGGTGTATTTTGCTCTGTCCAGATGCCGGTGTCAGTAGGATCGTATGGACAAGCTCAGCAGCCCAACTGCTTTGACAAAGTGAAAATGGGCTTCATGATGGGTTTCGCAGTGGGCATGGCTGCAGGTGCTATGTTTGGAACCTTCTCCTGTCTCAGGTGTGTCAAACTATATAGAAAATAGATGTACTATGTTGTTAAACTGATTTCATTAAAATTTTTTGTTATTCATATGAACTGTTTTTGTTCTCCAGGATCGGCATGAGGGGTCGAGAGCTGATGGGAGGAGTCGGTAAGACTATGATGCAAAGCGGAGGCACGTTTGGAACCTTCATGGCGATTGGGATGGGTATCCGCTGCTGAGATCACACGAAACCTATATCTAACTTCAGGACTTTAAGCCATTTCTGGATTCATTTGTCACCACACAAATCTTCAAGGACACGGGTTTCAATAAAGACAGTGATAAAAACAATGTTCTGGAAATCCTGAGCTTAGTGTAAGATCTAGATGTTGATTTTATTAGATTATGATTATTTAACCAAATGTAGTGGGTAACTACCCATCTAGCATCTGGGTAAAATCACTATAAAGTGACTAAAGATTGTAGTTGTTTATTCAGGACGACACTACACAGTACTTTTACGGTTTAGCCAAGAAATAGTATGCACTTACCTTGGGGTGCTGCTACGTTAGTACCATCTAAAGGGTTGACAATTCCAGGATAGTCTTTGCCGAATGAAAGATGTTTGATTTGGTGTGTCATGTTGATCTATAGTCACATCAAGCAAATTGAATTAGGTCTAATGTGGAAGATAATAGACGTTAAAGCAAGATCAAAGCAATGAAGCCACTTACATTGTCCAGACCAAAACTCTGCAGATCATGAACTAGAAATAAAGAAACGAATGATTAAGCAATGTTAATAAACGTGAATTTGATTAGTCAAAGGCAAAGCAATAGTACATTAAAGTTGTGTCAACTGATGAGAATCATGAAAAATTATTGAACGCTTTAGTGACGTCAAATCACAAACTATTTGTTAATTGCTAAATCACACATTATGTGCATAGTAAAAGGGGTTCCCTATATAGTGATGTAGTAACAAGGTAAATTCTAACTTGCTGTTTAAATGTAAGATGTAAAATAAAAATTGATTAAAATATAAAAGGTCGACTTACTTTCCACAGCATGCACTGCAGAAAGAAGAGAAAATGGTCACTTAATGGGTTTTGTTTTTGGAAAGCAAAGTTTTTATGAGGTTTTGACAACCCTTTTAATTCAAGAGAAACTTTAATAGCCAAATGTTTTTGAGTCTTTTCCTACAGTAGATCTATCAATCCAGGTTTGGTTTAAGTGTATCAGTAAAGTATTAGGATATGCATTAAAGCCATTAAAGAAACAGCTTGTGCACATCCAAATATAACTGCTGTTAGTTCTGTACCTTGTTACTTGAAAAAAATGTGAGCTGTGGTAAGGATAAAGACCATTGACCCAAAAGTAGTTAATTTTGTTAATAAAGCTATGTAGATTTAGAGCATCACTGATCCAAGAACAGGCAACTGTATTGAAGAATTAATAAGATAATAAAGGCAGATTTGCATACAAAAAGACAGAGTAAGCAGACAGTCTGCAAAAAGAAAAGAAACTCAGTGTCTGATAAATGCTTCACACAAAGCAGATGCGTTAAAGGAAGTTCAAAGATAATTGAAAGAAAAACAACATAATTTACTCACTTTAATGCAATCCTAGGTGTATATGGCTTCATTTCTTTGGTCAAACACATTTAGAGTTATATGTAATTCTTCCTAGCTTAGAAATAACATTGAATTATACTTGTTTCTTTAAAGCCAATCCATCATCAGATAAAGGAATCTATACGACTCCTGTGTTTCGAAATATGTCAAAAGGGTCGACTTTCTAAAATGGAAAAGTGCGACTTCTGAGTGGTTTTGTGGTCCAGGGTCACATATGTATTTTAAAGCGAATCAATATGTACAGTAGAGAAGACTAATTGTTGGTAAGTAAGATGATCATTGGGTCTTGTGACTCTCGTAACGATGCACAGGACGACTAGGCATGAGATTCACCATCATCTTAGGTACTGACATGGAGCCGGCATGCTGCCATTTATATCTAGATGTGTTTACAAAGTCGTATACAATGCTAAAAACAGACTGGATATTATTTAATACAACTCCACGTGTTTGGCTGAAGAAAGGAAGTCATATACACCTAGGATGGCATTAAAATTAGGAGGTAATTTTCAATTTCGATGAACTATTCTTTTAAAGGAATAGTCCATTTCCTTAAAAAAAAATCCAGATGGTTTGCTCACCACCATGTCATCCGGGGTGTTGATGTCTTTGTTTGTTCAGTCGAGAAGAAATTATGTTTTTTGAGGAAAACATTCCAGGACCCCTCTCATTTTAATGGACTTTAATGGACCCCAACACTCAACAGCCCAAACGCAGTTCAAAATTGCAGCTGCAAAGGACTCTAAACGATCCCAAACGAGGCATAAGGGTCTTATCTAGCGAAACGATTGTCATTTTTGGCAAGAAATATAAAAAATATGCACTTTTAAACCACAACTTCTCTTCTTCCTCCGGCTGTGTGACGAGCCAGCGCGACCTCACGTCATTGCGTAATGCTGTGGGAAAGGTCACGTGTTACATAAAAACACACACTTGCAGACCATTTTAAACAATAAAATGACACAAAGACATGAATTAGTATCATTCGACAAACAACGTCGGAACGGTCCTCTTTCTCCTCAATTGTAAACACTGGGGCGTAGTTTCGCATACGTTATCCGTGACCTCATGACGTGATGGCGTATGGACCAGAGGAAGACGAGAAGTGGTGGTTTGGAAGTGCAGGTTTTTGTTTTTCTTGCCAAAAATGACAATCGTTTTGCTAGATGGGACCCTTGTGCCTCGTTTGGGATCGTTTGGAGTCATTTGAAACAGCAATTTTAAACTGCATTAAAACTGTTAAGTGTTGGGGTCCATTAAAGTCCATTAAAATGAGAAAAATCCTGGAATGTTTTCCTCAACAAAAAAAGAAGCAATTTCTTCTCGACTCAACGAAGAAGGACAAAATATTTTGGATGACGTGGTGAGTAAATGATCTGGGTTTTTGAAAACTGACTAATCCTTTAACAAAAATGACAGAAACTGAGGTTCATGGAAGGATCAACAGTTTTGAGCAACAATGCAGTAAAAGCAAAGCATTCTGTATTTTATATTAAAAACAAATGCAAATTTTTTAAGACACTTATTTGACGAGCAAGATAGAAATGAGAAGCTTTGTGAAGCATATGGCCACATGCAAATATATCACACTTTCTGGTCTGATGCCTACTGACAGATTTACTCTTAAAAGCTTCCTTTTATTAAAATGAATCTTATCTTAAAATACTCTAAGCAACGTGCCTTTACTTCAGACCAGAGAGCTTGAACCTAGTTACATTTCTGTCACTACTTTACCGTGTACATGAGACTGCTGAAAGCTCTTTCCGGGGGCAAAATGAAAATTTCCTGCCACCTGGAAAAAGAAATGCAAATTTGTCTTATTAGTGTTTGGCCTGTGACAATCTACAAACAACTTGCTGGTATAAAATAAAATAATGATTTAGAAATCAATTTGGTATCGATGAAAGTTTAGGTAGGTGCATGCAAATGTTACCTTATTAACTTCTAAAAATCCATAGACTTGACATCCCTCGTTTTTCTGTTCCTGCATCTTCTGGCTAAAGCCCTCTCTCTTACATTGCTCGATGCTGTCAGGGGTCTTAAAGGCCCAGCCGCGTCGCCGGTACGCCTCTCGAACATCATCACACGTATTACAACACCTGTTGACAAACAGATAACTTCTCTTAGCTTTGAATGACTATGTATATTATAATTAAAAGGCCACTTTTATGCAAAATCCGCTTCTACAAGATGTTTGGCAGACATAAATGTTTGTTGCCATTGCGTGAACACAACCACCCTACAATAAAAAAAAAAATCCACCCACTCCTCCTTTTATAATCCCCTTTAAACCAGAGCGGTCTCATTAGACATGCTGTTTTGATTCTCTTGTTAATGTGATGTCACACTAACAAAGCTACAACCACAGCCACTGACTGACTGGTTAATTGAATTTTCTATATATGTTACATTTTCCCAGCCTGTATTCCCAGGAATGAGATTTATTTTTGACCGAAAGCAGTACCTCTCTTGCATTTAAAAGTGCATGCATGAAAACAGCACTTTTTGCTCCTGCTCAAATAGGGGCATTATGGACATGCTATAACAAATGATCTGTGGGTATTTTGAGCTGAAAACCCGTATACAATTTTTTTGTTCTGATGAACACAGAAAGTGTTTTGGGGAATGTTTCTAACCAGACCGATTACAGGACCCATTGACTTCCATAGTAGGAAAAAAGGAACAGTATGGAGGTCATTGGGGCCTCTGATCGGTTTGGTTTGAAACATTCCTTGGAATATTTTCCTTTGTGTTCATCAGAACAAAGAAATTTGAGCAAATGATGACAGGATTTTCCTTTTTAGGTGAACTATCCCAGTTAGATGTTTGATCTATAGCCCATAAAAACACTTTCAGCGCAGTAGACAGACCTGTTTTGCCAGCAGTCACTTCTTTCCTGTATCACAGCAGCTGTTTTTAAGTGGTATGTTACAGACAAAAGAAAAACTCACTTTAAATCCTCCGTCTCGGCTCCATAACAGCTCTCACAGCGTTCAGGATCAAGCTTACTGGCATCAAAAACTCCTTCCTCCTCATTACCCAACACTGCACAGAAGACAACAGCAAGAACAGTCAAGAGTAACAAATTCAGCGAAATACATAGAGGATATTTTATATAATGATACTACTGACCATGTTTTTCAGCCTCTGTTGTGACCGGCAGACCGTCTTTGTCGAGTCTTTGTTTAAAAAGGTTGTGCTCCACATCTAACTGCTGTTCTCCCGCGACATCCATGGCATCAATACTCAGATCTATGAAAGGAAAAACAAGCATCTAGCAGTATAATATGTGTGTATTTATAATTTGGAGTATCTGTAACATTATAACCAATAGGGTAGCAACATTTTCACTGGAATTTTCCTTTTTAATGGATATCACAGTGTCTACTTTTGTATGCAGCATGCCTATATTAATAATGTATTGTTTCATTTTGTGGTTAAACCTTAAGACGACTATCGTGATGTCTATGAGGAGATATTGTGAGGTCTTTTAAATACATCTTAATATTGTTATACAGAAAATGTTAAGTTGGCCAACACAATATATAAACAAAATGTGTACTTACAGGCACATGGCATATGTGGAAATATAACATCGATATTGATTCTGAGCTTGTCTCCTCTAGATGTGTCTACAAATAGTTCAGGATGGATCTAAACGTGACAGCACCAAAAACAAATCATTTTCAGTTAGGTTAGATTACATAACAGATGTAAAGTCACTTTTCAAATCTATGTACATGTATATATAGGCATACAAATGACATTTAAAGGCATATATGTATATGTTTATCATATACCCACCTCTTTAGTTAGATAATACTGGAGCTCGGAGAAGAACAGAATCAGCATTATAAGTGCACTGATGATGGTCACTATAAAGTAAGAGAGAAACATGAATATTAGAAAACAACATCAACTTTTCATACATAACAACAACTAGACTACCGTAACAATTACGTGGCTTATCTCACAGGTTTGTGAATCTATAGATTTATGAAGACAACTGACACTGTAACTACATGATTTTTAGCCAACTTGCTCATTTACATATGCATTTATAAGCACATATTTGATGTTAAGTAACGTTAGCTTGTTCAGTACGTTACTGTTTTGTGTCCATGTATGACGCTCCGAGCGTATAAAAGCTCGCAGCGGGTAACTAACTCACTCACCCGTCGCGCCACCACATGTTTTAATCCTAAAGTCCTCCAGAGTCTTTGGATAAGCGTCAAATTGTTTCAGTTTATTTAACGCATCCATTCTCCCTTTCGTACGGCGGTAAAGCAAGCCGTCAGTTCGATTTCCAGTGACCCATTTCCGGGATTCACCGGAAGTGATGAAAATCCCTCTGCCAATCAGATTGCACCGCGTAGTGGGCGCCTCTCCCGTATTTGCTGCTTGGAAGATAGAAACGACTGATTTTATCTATTAATCGCTTTCAAATTTAAAAAACAGCACATTTAAAAACCCATATTTATTAATTTACTATAAAAAATAAAGTCATGAATTTAAACTAAAAGTTTTTGTACGATGTTAAATTCTGCACTTCTTTTTCTGTTTTTTTGCACAGGCAAATTAAAATATGTAAATTACATTTCGTACAGTCCTTCAAGTATTTCGTTATAATGTTGAAAATAAAAAGTTATTTAAATGTTTCTGTATTACCTGAAAAACTTAAATTAAAAGGAATTTTTAAATGTATTAACCAGTTCAAGAACAAATGTTGAATGCTTCCTCATTTGCAAGGGATAAATGTGACTGGTAAATGAATAAATGAAAATGTTTATTTATTGCTTAAACACCATAAACTAATTAAATATATATGAGAGGTCAAGAAAACACCTAAACCAGATGCACACAGTAAATATACATAAAGTGGATTTGTCATTGGTTGTTGCTTATTGGTTTCCCAAAATTTGCACAAAACAATTTTTGCCTTTGGATGAATAAATAAGAATGAATAAGAATTTAAAGGGATAGTTCACCCAAAAAAGAAAACTCTGTCATCATTTAGTCGCCCTCATGTTGTTACAAACCTGTATAAATTTCTTTGTTCCGATGAACAAAAAGTTAAATATTTCAAGAAATGTTTGTAACCAAAGCATTCGTGGACCCCATTTAATTTCCTTAGTATTCTTTTTTCCTACTATGGAAGTGAATGGGATCCACGAATGGAACATTACTCAAAAATCTTCCTACGTGTTCATCAGAACAAAGAAACGTATCCGGGTTTGTAACAGATTTGTCATTTTTGGGTGAACTATCCCTTTAAGGCAGAGATTTGAATCCAATTTAAAAACAGTAAAATAAAAAAACCTTACCACTGCTTTAACTATTGCTTAAGAAATTTCGTGCACAAATTTCATGCATATGAATAAAACGGCAAAGTTAGACAAACTGCAAAGTTTGGTAAAGATTTCATTGGGTATAATGGTTTTATTAAATATTTACACAACAACGTGTAGAGAAATCTACCGCAAAGACAGAGCTCACAAAGCACAAGAAGGTTGCATGTGTATTTTTGACTTTCTCCTCTGAACACATTCCCTTGCAGACAACCAAAATTCCTTTACATAATGTTTGTTTTACAGTAAAACATCACGTGTCTGTCTCAAGCCCCACTCCCCAAGTCATTTAAGAGAAAGGAGAACTAATTGCAAGGATGTCCGGCGGTTATTGACGATTGCAACCTTATCTTGATACATTGTGCATTCTGTAAAAGATCGGACAAACGTGAATCAGGTTTTTACGTTGTGTCAAGGCCTGCTGAAGGCAGCTGGATGGATTTATTTGGGTGGCCTGTAGGCGATCTTTCTGCTCTTCAGCACAGACCACCTGTGCCTCTTCATGTAGTACAACAGGGGTAGAAGTACAGAAGCACCCATCAACAGCTTCAGAAGAAAACGATAAAGAACAAATAAGCACTACGTAAATGCATCCTATTTTCCATAAACATCTAATGGTGTTCGTGTAACCTAAAAAAATGAACTGCTGGAGACAAAAACAGGGCGAGTACAAACAGCTTCAAGCCCATGCGTTTGCGTTGGTCATGCTCCGGTTCTGCAGCCCACCTCAGGAAAGTGCAGACGTCTTTAGCAACCTGGCTCATGGTGGCAGGGGTTCCTATATACAGAGAGAAGCGTATTGTGATTTTTGACCAAAAGCTGCACGGTTTGGTAAAGAAGTCATAGTGCAATTATTCTGACATACTGTAATGAAAAGATCAAAAGCAAAAATGAAACAGAAGCAGTAGAAGTAGATAAACCATTACAACTCACCGTCCTCAAACTCCAGCACCTCATTGTAGATAGGTGGCGCCATACCAATGGCCTGGCCAGGGAAATAAGGGTTGTAATAAAGGCCTTCTCTCAAACTTACACCAGCTGGTGGATCACAGTAACCAGTCAGAAGCGAAAACACATAATCTTCACCTCCATGCCTGAGGGAGAGAAAGATGGATTATTATTAAATAATGAAGCGGTGTGAAAAACAATGTGACATTTCAAAGTCAAAGTCTGAAAAAAGAAACATAGCATGCTAATGAATTTATTGAATCTACTATTCTGTGACCAATCATTTTGTGTATAATATTTTTCAAAACAAGACCATTTTATGCAGAATGAATATTTTATGTAATATTTCAAATAAAATTGCAGACAAAAAAAGAAAAGGTGAAAGAGTAAAAGTTAGGTTATTCATTTAACTTCATTACCTAGCATTGACGATATAGCTGAGGTCAGGGGGAAGAGCGCCGTTGTTGGCAGCACGGGCAGCCTCGGGGTTGGCGTACGGCTTGGGGAAGTAATCGGATAACTTGCCAGGTCGGGTGAACATCTCACCTGACTCATCAGGACCGTCCACCACTTCAATCTACATTATAAGGACACGATCAACAATTACAATTAAGTTAGATCGTAACTTCGGCGTGAGACCAAATCTAAAAAGCTTTACCTCCTCAGCCAGGGTCTTGGCTTCATCTTCTGTGTGTGAAACACCCACTAAGTTACGGAAGGCCAAGTACTCCATACTGTGGCAGGCCGCGCATACCTGCTTATATACCTGGTACCCACGACGAATACTAAAAAACAAAGCCAATAAAATTTGTGTTAAACAAAATCGCAAATTTACAAAATGTTTCCTTAAACTTTCAAACAAGATGTTCCTCCCTAAACTCAAGCCACTGGTATGGCCAATATTGGTGATAAGAGGCACACAAATGACAATTCCTCAAAACAATTAGATAAAATGTATTAGATACCCATCTCCAGCAAAGGAGGGGATTTAACAGAAATCTCTAATACTGGAAAAAATAACAGAAAAGAAGTGGATAGTGCCATACTGTCTTAAGGGACACTTTTATTCCCGAGAGTGTTTTTGAGGAAGAATTTGTATGAACCGGACACATCCATATATATACATTGTCATTTAGGGGTGTGCCATATTATACTGTCCATGAAAACACCTGTATAATTTTTTTAAATGATACAAAAAAAATCAATGATATAGCGGCATGTTCACGTATGGCGCATTTACGTTCCCTAACGCAAACAGCAACAACACCTTATCGTAAATATTCTTGAAATATCATGATATCATTTTGAGGCTGTATCGCCCATAGATATGTATAAAGGCTAGATGTCTCGTGCGCGCTAGTGCTGCAACGACGCGTCGACGTCATCGATTACGTCGACTACGAAAATACGTCGACATGCATAAAATGCGTCAACGCGTCACGCTGTTTACATTCATCTCGCGTAATGGCGGCTTCTGCTCCTGGCAGTATTTCACATACATTGATTTGTTTGTGTGCGCCACAAAATCAACAATGGCCGCAACATTTACATTTTTATTTTCATTTAAAACGGCTTCATTTATTGTTGTGAGCGCTCGGTGGTGCCTCTCTTGTGCACGTGCGCTCTCTCTGCGTGATGCCCCTAGACAGCGCCTCTCATACATGACACGGAGTGAAAGAATTAAACGTTGGCTGTGTTTTCTATGCGGATTCCACTGTGTACTTGCATTTTCACGTAAACGTCACTGAAAAAAAAAGACGACTGATTCGAGTTTATCATGAAAGGTTAGCAGTGTTTACCCACACACACTGGTTTCTTTATGTGCTTGTGCGCGAGTTCTCTCTCTCTCCTATGCCCGCGCATACCTTCTGTAGTAACTTGTGTAATGGCAATTTTTTAATTTGCGCCAAATTGTCTGCGATGTCGCGTTTATAAATCAAGATTTTAGTAATTTAGTAGTTAAAGAAACAGCTGGTTGGATTAAACACAAGGTTATTGGGTCATGTTTAGTCACTATTTTAATAGTCTTTGGGGTGGTTTCCTGGACAGAGATTAGTTTAAGCCAGAACTAGACCTTAGTTTAATTAGGAAATATAATTAGTTTTAACAAACATGCCTTACTAAAAACATTACCTGTGTGCATTTTGAGGCCAAACTAAAGGCACTGATGTATTTAAAGATTTGTCAGTGCAAGATGTTTTCAGTTTGGACAGCTCTTATATTTATTTTAGTCTAGGACTAGTCTAATCCCTGTCTGGGAAACCGCCCCTATATGTCTGACAACAGAACAGATAATATGTGAAAATAGCATTCAGTTGTGTTAAAATACAATAAAACAAACAATGACTGTCAGATCAGACAGAGAGTAGAAAAACAGATTATCCAACAGATTAAATAGCTAATAAAAAAAAGAACACTATATTATTAATAAAAAAGAATCGTTGTCGACTAATCGGAAAAATAATCGCTAGATTAGTCGACAGAAGAAATAGTCGTTAGTTGCAGCTCTAGTGCGCGCTGCTGGCCAATTGAGTGGAACGTCCGCATTTTGGTGGCCATCTTACCACAGGGCGCTCCCTCACTCGTAGCACTGAGTTTTAATGATGCAGGTACTTTTAAATGACCATAACTTGCTTAATTTTTTACCGATTTTCAAACGGTTTGGTTTGTTATAAACGTCAAAGATGTACCTATGACACTGCAAACTTATACTAAAAATAAATAAAAAATTAATGAAACATGTTAAAGCATCCAGAATTATAGCCATATTAATGTTTGTAAAAAACCAAACTGTTTGAATATCTGTATAAAATTGAGCAAGTTACGGTCATTTAAAAGTACATGCACCATTAAGCTCAATGCTACGAGTGAGCGAGCTGTCTTAAGTAAGATGGCCGCCAGGTGATGACATTAGAGACTCTGCCGTAAGACATCTAGCCTTTATACAAATCTATGGTATCGCCCATCCCTATTGTCAAGACATCACAAGACACTTAACTCTTTCCCCGCCATTGACAAGTTATCTCGTCAATCCGCAATACCGCTATTATCCACCAGGTGCACTTCCGCAACGTATAAAACCCGGAAGTATTGCCTTAGGGCAAACAGCTGTATGTCCCTGTAAGTTTCGCTCGGCATCTGAACTCTATCAAAAGTCCTTCACAAAAATTTTATTAGCTCAGCTTTTTGCTCAAAATTTGGTGTTTTTGAAGAAACCTACCCACATTTGAGAGGTGATAAAAAGAGAACGGATGAAGGTAGGATGAAACTTTTTTTTGAAAGCAGAGGGTCTGTTCTTTCATTTAATATATTGTATGTTTATACATTTAAAGAATCATGAAAAATGCTGGCAGGGAAGGAGTTAATTATTGTTAATAATGCCCACTGATAAGACAGAGCTCTCTGGTGGGATATGTTACCTGGCATGGTCAAGGGAGGAAATCAAGCCATTATGGCTCCAGGGGTATGAAGGTGGGTGAAGTTCCAGATCTGAGGCTTTGACTGACTGCTGGAGCATCAGAGCCAGACCTGCTCCTCCTGTTGTCAAGACTCCAATCGTGGTCAGAGCGATCTTCCTCCCCTTCGGCAGGCTTGCAAATGACATGTTGGCCTGCAAAACATGTCAAAAATGAAAGTTACAGTCATAACTTAATTGCCAAGAATGAAAGAATTTGGAAAATAAGAAAAATTATACTGTGAAATGAGTATTCGGGCGTACCATGATGCCACATACAAAGGTAATCTATGATCACTTAAATTATGTACCATAAAATTGACATGGCACTTCAAATAATGTGATAATACAATTATGACAAAACCTCCAAATGTTACAAAAGCCTCAGTAGTCCCATGACCATTTATTTCTTCTGTAAAATAATGCCCTTCATATAATGACCTAGATGATTTTATGATGGCTGCAGTGCAAAACAATTCTGCATATGTACTGTCAATCATCAAGGTCTTATTTTAATGTTACATATATTCACATTAGAATTTCTATGTAAGCTATTTACAATGGATGTCTATAATCTTACACAAACTACAAAACATTTAATCTGCAACAAAAAAGATAACCTGACTTTAAACACCCAATTAAAATCACTACCATGACAAAAACATGCCATAAAACGTTATTTCATTACAATACATAGATTCCTGCCTCTCTAAAATGATTGACATTTCATTCAAATTATTAACAACAACTTGTTATAAGTCAGTCATTACAAAAACATATAGCAGTATATGCCAAATAAATAAATAAAAATACTTGGCATCTAACTTACTTTAAAATACATAAACATTACAAAAATACACTATAGGTCTCTGATACTAAAGTATCTATGATCTGTGATGTCACCTTTTCGTATACAGGAACCACATTTGCGTCAAAGAATAGCCTCCAAACCGTTTTCTCATCCAATCTTACAACATACTTTACTTACATATCTGTTTTAAGACAGATCAAATATGTTATGAGAGTAAAATAACGGCACAGATATCACGACACGTCTGCATACAGTCAATGCAGCCGTGACCTTGCTCGGTACGCTCCTACAAGACGCCGGAATAAACCAATGAATCCAGGCGTATATCTTCATCTAACAAACGCCGGATACCTTAAACAGAAACGAGAAGTGAAAATGTTCTGCATGTGTCCATACCCGTGGAGTTTGAAACCATTTGGATGTGTTTAGGAGGGCTCTCCCGGTACCGGAGAACACGACCACACGGAGCGCCGCCATGTTCTTCACTTTGCGGGTAGACAGACACTTCCGCCGGAGGACAGCGATACTAGCCCCGCCCGTGGCCAAAACTTACACAAACTCTTACAAAACATATTAACAGTGTCAATAAAAGACAAAGTACAATTTATAGATATTTATATTTAATTTAGATGAAACAAATGGGGGGTTTGAACCAAAACCGGTGGTTGTATTTTATTTAAATTAAATTATTTGACTTGACGTAAATAAATGTTTTTTTCGTCGTACTGCCCTCTAGACGTTGGAGTTGTACTCAACAACAAGCCGGGGCTAGTTGTCATATTATGCATTTTAGGTATCAGTAACAATCAGGGATTATAGTACATTATAACAGCATTTAAGTATATTTTAAAAGTGTACATATATATTTCAGATATATTTCAGTAGCTGATATTTAGTATTTTTGACAAGTCCGATGCAGTGTATATTAGGTTATATTAGCAATGGATTTTGTAACGAGTTTAAAACGGTCTAAATTTAAGATTTAAAATTCCAAATTAACATATTTTGTAATATTTCTTCATATACATTGGCATATATTATTAAAATCACCACGGTAGATTTTAATATAGTGGCTGCGTTAAGGACTTTATAAATGTCAGATGTGGGCAGGCTGTCACATTAATGATTTTATAGTTAAAACAATAATTGTGTTTTATAGTTTTAATAACTATTTAACCCCGAACTTAACCCCCCACATACGGCAAAAAAAGTTTTTTTTAAATATAATTTGAAAAACATTGAAAAAATTACACAAAAAATGACCAAAAACATATGTACTGAAATATGTTTTGAAATATGTTTACAAAATATATTTTTCACTAATATATATTTTATATTATATTATATATTTTTAAAGCATTTAAATTCACGTTGTTGCATTGGAAGAAAAACTTTGTTTGTAGTAAACAAAATTATATATATATATATATATATATATTAACATTTTTATACATACATATAACAAACATTTTATACTTATACTTTATACATTTTATACAAACTTTTATAATGTGGCCAGGAAAAATATATTTTTGCTGTATTGTAAAATTAGAAATGTATTTGTATCCCCTGAAATACATTTTGAAATAAACTAAATATATATATTCATATTTAAAAATTAAGCTTCACTTTCAACAAAATGTTTTAGCATAAATTTAAAACATATTTTGGCCAGAGAAATATATAAAATAAATTGTAATAGCGAGTTTATTCCTGTAGATGGCAGTGTGTAACAATGCTCACCGAGGCGCAGTAAACATAAGCTAATACAGACAGTTGTGTGAAGGGATATTAAATTATAGTTAGACTGTACACTAGTAATTCTCAATCTTAAGTGGCACATCTTAAATAAATTATGCTAACATCTTTCGGGGAATAGCACCTCTCTCTCTCTCTTTCTCTCTCTGCGTGTGGAGTTTTTATGCCATTTTAATGATGTAATTTCAAAGGATACGTGTGCAGGTTTTGTGAATCATGTGTATTAATGCAGCTGTAGAAAACTGAGTTGTTTTAAAGCCATGTGCACTGTCAAGGGACCCTCTGTCTCTCATAGCTCTTTGTTTATGGATGAAAGTGTGTTAGATATGCCGGCTATGTTCGATCAGTTCTTTGCATTTACAGATCTCAGAAGCATCCAAGGACTTTTGATTGTTAATGTTAAATGTATTTTTTATAGTGAAACATAAACTACTATAGGCAATGAATTTATAACTGAGGTCCAAATCCCCAGAAACCCAAAACTGTCCCAACATAGGCCTATCCTAAAGGTCCTCACCTATAATATAGGCCCACATCTCATAAAGCAAAGCAGCAAAATAGCCCTAAATTGGCCACCTTGCCAAGATAAGCCGATGGAAAATTGAGCGTGTCCCGTGGGACTGGACCGGGGCTACGGCACGCAGCCTCAATCAGGTACAGCAAACAAGCCCTTTCACTGGACAAGAATCAGAATTTTTATATAGCTTTATCAGATTGTTTGTAAAATAGGATTTTGATTCCCACTGACACTTACAATTTAGCCACGGCTATAGACCCTGAGATCACAATCGATTTCAATTGATAAAGTCTTGTATTGTAGAATGAAAGTACACGAGAGATAAGACGTTATAGAAACATACACAAATGAATGCACCTCTTATTTCAGTGCCAGAAGGAATGGCATGTAATATCTTGATTTTGTAAATGTACTTTAAAATGGTTTATTTGATGGACATTTTTCTTTATCCCCTGGCTACAGTGGAAATTGATAAATAAAGAGCCAGAGATTCATTCTGCAACTGGATGTGATCAAAAGATTTTATTAATTTAGTTTTCACATAAAGCACAGAACTGCAAAGAAATTACTTGTCGTGTTTTAAACAACGTTTGCATTGCAGCAAAGCATGCTGCGTACAAACGCAAAGCATCACGTTCCTCGCTCTAGATTACTCACAGGATTTAACTTCGTGTCATGCAAATTTTTGTTTGACTTGAATAAGTTGTGCAAAGGCAAGTAGCGCAGGTATTCGCTGCAATCGCACCACCCTGTGCGAGTTTGTGTCTATTTGCGGCTTTGCATTGACAAGTATTTAATCTACTTGCACAAATCGTTAAATTCGCATTTGGTGTGTACGCCCCGTAATGGGGATTACTAACCAAACGCGAAGCATAGTGTTTCACGCTCTATTACGCCGGATTTAACTTCATGTCATGCAAATTTTTGGCTTAAGTTGAATAATTCCAACTTGCGCAAAGCACGTTTGAGGCAAATAGATTGTACTTTTGCTGCAATCGCACGGTCCAATTCACGTCATTCGCATTGTCCCGTGTGAGTTCATGTCTTTGCATTGACCTTATATGTAATCTACTCATTCACATCGCCCTGTGGAAGTTCGCATTTGTTCGTGTCTTTGCATTGACTTTGTATGAAATCAACGTGTGCAAAGCCTTGAATTCGCATTTTGTGAGTACCCCCATAATGGGGCGTAGATACCAAACGCAAAGCATCATGTCCCTCGCCCTAAATTACTTGCGGGATTTAACTTTGTGTCATGCAAATTTTTGGCTTGAGTTGAATTTTTTCACTTTGCGCCAAGCCGTGTTTGAGGTAAATAGGGCATGTTTTGATTTCAAGGGTAACGTATCTATTAGACTCACCACAGAGGATTATGCCCTGTTCGCATTGCCCTGTGCGAGTTTGTGTCTATTTGCGTCTTTGCATTGACTTTGTATGTAATCTACTTGCGCAAATCGTTGAATTAGCATTTCTCACTCTAGATTACTAGCGGGACTTCATGTCATGCAAATTTTTGGCTTGAGGTGAATATTTCCAACTTGCGCAAAGACGCGTTTGAGGCAAATAGCTCGTACTTTCGCAGCAATCGCACTGTTCAATTCACGTCATTCGCTTTGTCATTCGCATTGACTTTGTATGTAATATACTCATGTCATTCACATCGCCCTGTAGGAGTTCGCATTTATTCGCATCTTTGCATTGACTTTGTATGAAATCTACTTGTGCAAAGTGTCGAATCACGTTCCTCGCTTTAGATTACTCATGAGATTTAACTTTGTGTCATGCAAAGTTGAATATTTTCACTTTGCGTCAAGCCGTGTTTGAGGTGAATAGCGCATGTTTTTGTGAAAACGCTCAGAGGTGATTTAAAGGGTCCCACTAAACACAGGACGTCGGAAAGACGTGCAGATCATGTCTATATTGGGTCCGTCGGTCCATGACCAATTCTGGACATCTATTCGACGCCCAAACTAGGTCCACTATTTGGACGTCCAACCATGACCCTACTTGGACATCATATTTACAGGCAACATTTGACGTTTGAACTGGGTAATTTTTTGGACGTCATTTGGACGTCATATTTACGGCAACATTGACGTTTGAACTGGGTAATTTTTTGGACGTCATATTTACGGGCAACATTTGACGTTTGAACTGGGTAATTTTTTTGGACGTCATTTGGAGTTCATGGTTCATGGCTGAGTGGTTAGCGAGACTTGCTTGTAACCCAGAGATCGGTAGTTCGAATCCCACGGCCGGCAGGAAATGACTAAAGTGTTTCGGAGTTGTGAAGTGCATAGACAATCATATCTTTTCGCCTTTTTCATGTCTATTTTCCTTACACGGAGGTCCTACGGATGTCAACCTTTAGACGTGCAGAAGACGTCGAAAAAAAGACGTCGCCTGGCGTTACAAAACAACCCCTTTTATGGACCGGATTCGGACGTCCAAAAATTACATGAAAAAGACGTCATTCCAACGTCACTTTGCGCAGTGGGGGAACGTGTCTATTTAGACTTACCCCAGAGGATTATGCGTCAGATGCAAGTATACAATGCAGAACCGTTATTTACCTACCAGTGGAAGATAATCCTTATGGGGCCTACACATCAAATACGAATTAAATGAACACGCGCAGCAATCGGGCGTACACACCAAACGTGAAGCATCGCATTCCTCGCTCTAAATTACTTGTGGGATTTTACTTCGTGTCATGCAAATTTTTCACTTGAGTTAAATATTTTCAACTTGCGTGAAGATGCATTTTAGGCATCGCCCCACGCGAGTTTGCTTCCATTCGCATCTTTGCATTTACTTTGTTTGTAATTTACTCACGCAAATCATTGAATTTGCGTTTGTTGTGTACTCCCCACAAAGATTATCTTCCAAAAGAAGATAAATAACGGTGATGCATTGTGTACCCGCATCTGACCCATAATCCTCTGGGGTTAGTCTAAATAGACACGTTATCTTTGAAATCACCTCAGGGAAGCCTTCAGGTTACCTTGCATGCTCTCAAATACTGTGTTAAACTGCTGCCTACAGTCATAGTAAATGATAAAACCTGCCCCATCAGCTCCCCATAGGCAATAGTTTAAAAATGCCTATAAGAAAAGCAGCGTTTCTTTGAATCGGTGCGATTTGAACTCCCCTCCAATAATGAAAATAAAGTTCAACATCCTCTTTTCGTGGGTTGGCTTAAAATAAACCCTTCCCAAAGGGAACATTTACAGTATTGCTCAGAGATTATTCTTTCGAAGCTCAGACGACATACTGGATATCTTTATGTCTATGTTTTTCCAGGTGTTGCTCCTAAAATTCCCTTGGAAAAGAGATCATTAAACATGCATTACGACTGCAAAGCTTGGAGCTATACAGTAAACACATAATTTAGATAATTTGACAAATTGGATGAGAAATGTTTGAGGTCATTTCGACATTTTTCAGAGCGTCACACGTGAGATGTTTTTTTCTACCTTAATTTTATCTCATTGCTGATCTTTTTTCATGACATTTCATTCATTCTCCTTATTTACTCGATATGTCCACGTTACTGTAGCGAATATGCAAATCTGTAAAATTGGTGAGCAATTGGTTTGATGTCTTTACTTTGCAAGTCGGTATTTGTCAGATGTCATTATGACACATAAATAGAGCTCCATTATCTTGAATAAAAATTATATATATTACATGTTGAAATGTCGCTCTTGGAGACACTGTTGTGAAGGGGTTATTAACCCAGGCTGTTGCTATAGTAACCCTCTCATCTCAGGGGCAGATTTGATGACAGATGACGTAGTCCAAACAGACAGGTTTCACTTTTGTAAAGCACTTTATTTTTCTTTTCAGCTTAAAGGCATAACATGAAACAGAAATAAATCTGGGTTCATTAACAATACATGTAGATGGAGATCACATCAGCATTTGGCTGAATGATATAAGACATTTTACACATTTTCCTTCAGTATTCTCTCAATGAATGTGCCAATGAAGATTTACTGAGTCAGGCAAACGTATGCATGCATGAACAATTCTGTCTGTTTTACTAAAATATGGGATATTTAGCATGCCACCCATATTAATGTCTAGACTCGGTAGGCCACTCCAAAATCAATCAGGACTAGTGTCGCCCAAAGGTAAATATACAATGACAACTGCTTTTTTTCAACGTGATATGCTTGTGCATCCACAACAGGGGCATTTGTATGGCAATATAAAAGCTTATTATTGGTGTGAATACGAGCCGTTGGCGGTGTGTGATTGAGTGGCTCCGGTCCGTGCGCCGGGGGAATCTTCTGACATGTCGTAACAAAAGTTGGCACGTAAGAGTTCTCAAACACATTCTCATTTTCTTTCTCTCTCGCTCTCTGATTATTGTGGTGAAGTGATGCACGAATGCTTGCTGGTCTCCTGTCTCTGTCTGTTGCCGTGACTCGATGCCTCATCCGTGCACCTGTCTGGTGAGACGGTTCTTGCCGTCCTTCGAGTGGACAGCAGGAAGCCACGCCCGCTAATGTCAACGGTGATTAACGAGAAGCGGTCCAGTGATGGTCGTCCTCCCCGGGCTGAGATGCGGGCGGGGCAGGCTGCGAGTGTCTGGGGTTATCAACACCTCGGGCAGATAAATTGAGCTTGAATGAAGGCCTGTTGTGCCACTACGCGCATGGATGATGCTACAAGTATGTTAAATAACTGCAGGCGAATGTTAGTCATTTCTACTCAAATAAGCTGTGAATGGAAAAAGCAGACCGTGAACAGAAAATAAATCTGTAACATATAGTGGGCAATTACTACTGAATATTTTCTTGGTAAGCAAAATATTGTAAGCCTTATTCATTATTATGAGATTGAGGTGCATTATGGGATTGAATAAGTGCAATCATTAATAGCCACTATGGTTTCAGACACCACTAAAAATGC
The DNA here is from genome assembly GCF_027580225.2 of Misgurnus anguillicaudatus. Classification (NCBI taxonomy): domain Eukaryota; kingdom Metazoa; phylum Chordata; class Actinopteri; order Cypriniformes; family Cobitidae; genus Misgurnus; species Misgurnus anguillicaudatus. The sequence continues at coordinate 20,988,737 of NC_073344.2, read as the reverse complement.
TGTCCCGTATAAATAATGCATTATAAGGGTATTGAGGGCAATTTCAGACATAACCCAAAAGCAAAGTTGCCTTAAGATTTACCTATATTCTTTGGTTTTGGAACCTTGCTATGTGCCTGACAGAATACAACATCAGCGCATACAAAATCGCCTACATCCATACTATATAGTAGGCGAAAATCAGCATGCAAAGTGAGTAGCATCAAAGTTTTTTAAGTAAGCACTGTGCATATTTGCAACGCCTCAAGGTCTTGCTAAAGCAAGAATTGTACGATACTACACAATTTACTTAATTTTTGCACAATTTACTTTGTACAAATTAGCCAAACTCATAAAATACAGCAGGGAAAATAAAAATTTGACACATCAGCATTTTCATAAGTAAGGAGATTTCTAAGTGGGCTATTGACACAAAATTTTCACCAGATGTAGCCATCAAGCCAAATATTAAATTCATACAAAGAAATCAGAACATTTAAGTGTACAAGTTGAGTCATAATAAATAAAGTAAAATGACACAGGGAATAAGTATTGAACCTACCCGGGTGATTCTCACGAAACCATTGAAACACCACGGCACTAATGATTTTAGCTTTAAAATGTGTAATATAGTAACATTAAAAAGCATCAGAATTAACACAATACTGTGTTCTACCTTGCACAATGTGTGATTTCAACATAAGAATTTATAATTGGAAATTTTATCTCCTTTTCTGCTGAAATTCTCATTACTGCAATGTGTCCGGCTGTGTTTGAACATGCGTTATGTTGTAATTTAATCAAATTAACACAAAAATATTAAGAAAAATAAATAAATTGATGTTTTGCTAGACTACTTTAGATGACAGAAAAAATATTTACTGAATATTCATGTAAAATAATAATGAAGAAAAATTAGGAAAATGATGTGTCCATGCCTGATGTTCTCATCCTCCGCAACACTTTTTGAGAACAGTTTAAGCACACATACAGAATTTTAATAAAGTTTGATTTTGAGTGACCAAGCACATGGACCAGTTACATCAAGATGGCTACCAGGTAAGATCATTTTTTACAGTTAATTTGAAATATTGTCTTGTCAGAATGCTTACACGACATTTTGATTATCATTACCGCAACAGATGCTTATTAAATATTAATTTAATTAATAGAAGCATAATACTTTGATTTTAAATGCATGTGCAGAATCTCCAAATTATGTTCTTTCAGGTTTGTCATGTCATTTTAAAAATATGTCAGTGTTGATGTTTTCTGACTGTTGCGGTAATGAGATTTTTTAGGACTAATTTTTTAAATTATGTTACAAAAAGTGTTAAATGATAAGTAAAAGTTTTTAAATTAATGTTTCCATTTACTCCAGACTTTGTTTTTCAATGTCTGGTGGAAAAAAAAGTAAATTTAAGCAATTTTTACATTTTCATGCTTGACATTTTTAAAACCAAGTTTTCGTGAGAATCACCCACCCGTTCTCACCAAGATGTGTACAAATGACACGCAGTGTGATTATTGTGCAATAGATACGCCAAATTCCGCTTTTGCGTGCATATGATATGCCAGTCCTTCCCATTCACTTATATGGCGAATTGTTTCGTGTCGTTTTATTTATTGGTTTCTCATTTGTTTTCTGTATTTTAAACCATTTTCGCTTGGGTTTAGGGTTAGATTTCAGATTTGTTTAAGCAGGTTATTTAATATACAGGTTTCTCTATGTTTTTGTCTATGTTTAAGCTATGGTCGCTTGGAGTTGGGGTAAGAATTGGAGTTTGGGTTAGGATGTCATTTTTATATAAGAAAAAGTTGTTCTAACCCTAAACCCAAGCGAAAAAAAAAAAAAACAGAAAACAAATGAGAAACCAATAAATAAAATGACACGAAACGATTTGCCATATAAGTGAATGGGAAGGACTGACATATCATATGCATGCAAAAGCGGAATTTGGCGTATCTATTGCACAATAATCACACTGCGTGTCATTGGTACGCTTTTTGGTGAGAATGGGTTGATTGAACACACTTTATTTATTACTTTGTAGAAAAACCTTTGTTGGGCAAAATTTTTAAGCGTGCATTCAATGAACACTTTAAAATACTGGAAATATATGACCCGGTTGACTCTACCAAGAAATGCAAAAAAAAAACTGCATGTTTTTTACCGTGTAGTAACATACAGCACCACATTGTATAAATGAATATGGTTTTTTAAATTATCATTAATTGGGGGGCACAAAGATATGCATCGCACATGGGGGGGGGGCAAAAAAGTTAGAGAACCACTGCTAGAACGTGTTGTTTTAATTTAATTCAGTACTGTTCCGCATTGTATGCGATATGGGACCCAGCACAGGTGTGGTGAGAGTTTGCCTGTCTGTGCCCACCTGCTACCTGTTTGCAATTCAGTAGTTATTTCATCATTATGATTTTTCGAAAAGCATTAAAATATGTAAACAATATGAATAAATTAACGATAATTGTAATAATCATAAAACCATTAAGAAGACTATATTTAATCAAAACATGCTCAAATCCTTTCAGAATGTGTACTGCAGCTTCTAGTATATCAATAGCTGCTGTGCATTATTATAGACAGTATAGCTAACTGAACAGATGTTCTGCGGCACAGTTGCCATTGTGATTTAAAAACACAATTAGCCAATTAGCATCCAACTGTGGTACTCCTTGTCTGAGAACGACTCTACTGCATCTATCTGTACAAATTGAATCTGAAAGCTATAGACATGCTTTTATATTACATCATGTATTTGCCAGACGTCGTTCTTCCACACACACAAACAACACGCACATAAACCCACAAACGTCTTTATGTAGAAGGTGATACCGGTTCACAGCAGTCCTGTTATGTAATCATTTCGTTATACAAGTACACACATCTGCAGGTGCACTATACAAACCCTGAAAAAATTGTTTATTGCTTAAGAGTTTGGCCTTTGGCATCTCAGGAGATACAATGAGTTTGAGTTTCATAACTATGGATGTTTCTCTTAAAGAGACGGCGAAAATATTAATTTATAAAATTGATGCAATTCTGAACTTTATTAATAGCAGACTTTGGTGTCTTGATAAATCTGAGGACAGTTTGCGAGAAGCAGGAGATTTACAGTCAACATGAAATAATTTACTTAATATATCATAATATACACATTTCTGGTATTACTGTGTATTGTACAGAGCCCCTAAGAGTACATGGAGCAAAAATTAAATAAAGCTTAGTTTCGTATGCGCACGTGAAACTATCGCGTGCGCACTTGAAACTATCGCGTGCGCACTTGAAACTATCGCGTTTAGTTTTGCGTGCGCACGTGCAGAATTTTTTAAAAAGTTTAGTTTTGCGTGCTCACGTGAATGTGCGCATACGATAGTTGCACGTTGTCACACGATAGTTTCACGTGCACACGCGATAGTTTCACGTGCGCACGCGATAGTTTCATCTGCGCACGCGAAAGTTTCACGTGAGCATGCGAAACTAAACTTTAAAAAAAATTCTGCACATGAAGGTTTCGCGTGACCACATGAAAGTTCGCGTCGATTTTCATTTATACTTTTGCGTCGTCGTCTGCGTCGAAGTGCAAACACACGCGCAGACCGCTGGTAGGCAGTATCCACGCTTGTAACCAGTGTAGTAGCGCGACCGTAAATGAAGAAGAAGCTTGACAAGTTAACCCACAAACGAAGAAGAAACAGCAACTTGTTGTGTATGTTTTGAGAAGACCAGCAATGAGGAAAGTGAATAAACAGCGATTTTTGTTGCAATTTGAGTTAAATCACTCTTCAACTTGGCCATTCTTTGTTTTCACCGTCGCAAACGGAAATACCTATGACGCAGTTTTTTTTACCTGACGGGAGGGGTTCTAGTGGACCAATCACAGCGCTTGCAGTCCGCATAGAACTGACGTGCTGTTAAAAATTTTTAACGGATAGCCTACGGCGTAGAACTTACGCACGACTATAAATCGGGCTTTACATCTACACTGTAAAACCTGACAGTTAACTTAACTCAGGCCTTTTAAGTGAACCGGTTGCATTAGGCCATTTAAGTTTTAAAACATATACATTTAAATACTGTGAACTTGAGTCATGTGCAATTATGCACTTATATGTAAGTAGTGTGAACTTAATAATTATAAGTGCATAACTGCATATGACTCAATTTATTTAAGTTCACAGTACTCGGGTGTATGTGTTTTAAAACTAATGCAACCGGTTTACTTAGATGGTTTGAGTTGAGTTGGCTTTTAGGTTTTACAGTGTATTTGCTGTATGTATCAGCTAAGATATTAAACAGATATAATTTGATATTATTTGTCCTTATTTTAACTTTACTACTAGATATATAATTATATATTGGATTTAATTTGTAGGAACGCGGGGTTAACGGTAACACGGACCGTTTACATTGTTGCACAGGATTGAGCAATTCTTTTTTTTCGTATAGTTTTCTTGCTGCCAAAAGACGGTCTCCTGTTTATTTATGGAAAGGTATAATGTAAGTACATTTTTCATCATATGTTTTTTCCGCCTATGGGGTAAGCCCGTTCTCCCCTATATATAGTATGGTGCCTAGTACCGCATCCAGGTAGAATTTAGCCATTTTTAACACTGGTGTTGCAGGTGACAATGATTCATACTTAGTGCTGTTGTTTCCAGGCCACATCTAGGGAGATGTAGTAGTGTCTAGCATTAGATTGATGCGGTACAGGGGACTCATTCCATGACCGTGGATCCAAGCCAAATCCCTACCGCAATACATCATGACCCCAGCCACAAGTGACCCGGAACCGTGGCAGAAACTCTCATATGCTTGAGCGAGACCTGGTGCTGACCGGATAACAAACATCCATCTGTGCAACATCAAAGAAAAAAAAGTAAATTAAGGTTTAATGTAATCAATGCATTGCATTAAATAAATGAAGTTTGTTTATTTTCACTTCCATTAAACAATACACATAAAATAAAGCAGGTAAGTATGAAAGTGTGTGACATGTTAAAGATATACTACCACCATGCAAGACATAAAACAAGACCAAGTAGCCAATGCCCTTGTAGCGACCCTTTCATTATTTATTATAATTTATTATTACCCAGCTGTCTGGAATATTTCATTCTGATGGGTCAATCGTGGCCTTCTGCAATCAAATATTTCTGTCTAATGACAGCTAAGCTGTACGCTATAATTGACCATTGTCCCAGCAAACCCATTTCCAAAGCTGTTCCAGTTTAATGTCTCTCAGATCACTTTATGGTCTCTTCCCTTTCACATAATTAAATAATTTCGATTTAAATCAATATTTTATTGATTGATTTGGTAGCCACCGTGCAATACGCAAGATGACATAAAGGGTAATTGTTACAACGAACAATCTACTTTGTCATAAAATGTAGATTCTGGTAACTCTGACCACGTGAGTCGAATCTGTACTGATGTTTGGCGCCGAATAATTTATGTTAAGATTCATTATTGTCCTAAATTAGTTTTATAAGGAAAAAATGTGCGAGAAAGAGAAAATTGACTTTGTGTATAGATGGTAATACATTCACATCTCTCATCAAAAACGCTACGTCTCTAATCGTCAGCGATAATTATCCTTTCAAGTTCAAGATATAACACGTTTTATTTAAAGATTAAAAGGACTAATGCCTCATTGATTTCTTTCGACTGGAAGCATTAAACACTAGGGGTGTTAATTATTTACAAAGAAGAGACAGAACAGGGCTCCCTGTCCCCCCTATCTCTTTTTGAACATTTCTGTAAAGAGAAACCGATCAACACGGCTTCTAAGCCAAGCGCATATCATTCAGAGTATTTTAACATTTCCCTGTCAGTTCATGGCCGGCTGCAAAGGAGGGAATGAATAAGATAGAAGATGTATTTGCACATTCATTCATTGTCCCAGTGGAACTCAAAACCTATCGGCTTTTCCCTCAAATCACTTACCGCCTGCGAAATGAATCTGTCCTTTATTCACAGTGTGTCAAGGTCATGTAAGAGTAATTGTGTGGTAGCTTATATATCTTACATGATACGCATAATGTAGCGTCACATCCCAAAATCTTCTTTGCAACTCACAAATATACATTCATATATGCATTGGCACAGTCTTGTGTATGTTCAGCAGATTGCATTTTTATTGGCAAATTAACAATGCATAATCAATGCAATCCGAGAACCTTCAACAGCAGATACATGCCAGACATATTTATTCTTTATTAAAAAATAAAAACACTAAAACCGATTCCACAAATAGAATAAAAGCATATTGTGTCCACACAAAGGGCTGCATTCATTTCACTTTAATAACCAAAGTGGTCTGAAAATAGGCTGAGAGAGACTTTATGATGATCTTGCAGGAATCCTGTGCCAAAACTGTTTGAATATAATAACTTCAATTTTCAAGCCTTTCAAATATAACAATATCGATACTGTGGAAGTGAGCTGAGGGCCTCTAATGTAGTTTGCGGTTCTAAGTGCATCATATCATTATTTTAAAGCGGCTGAGATATTTCAAGTCAAGAGCTCATACAAATTCAAGTTTTGTGGCTTTTGTCAGCATTGTGTCCAGCTGATCTGCGCCTAAACATTGATCAAATGAAACTTTAGCATATATATGCATTTAAAATTGGATATCGCCTTTCTGTTATACAGACAGTCAGAGATACAAAACCGTGAGTGATTAATTGAACATCTTTCTGTTTACACCCTCCTAATACAGTAATAACCATGATAGACTAAATATGGCTTTGTCCATAAATTCTTTAACCCTTTCAAGTAAGTATAATTGACAGGTTTTTGACTCTAAATATGATGTAAATGGACAAAAATTACTTTTTGACAGTGTTCATATTTTACTTATCTCGTAAATACAGTCATTTTGTCAGAATGATTAAAATGAATCTTTTAATCAAACATACATCTTTTAATTAAACCTCAGGCGAGGTATGTAAAAGATTCGAATCAAATGAATCATTTTATAAAATCGATGCAATCCCCCTTCTCCCAAATATAATTTTAAATATATATATATAAAAAATGGCCAAAAATATATGTACTGAAATATATTTTGAAATATGTTTATAAAAATGACCCCCCCCCCCCACTATATTTCTAGGCCATTTTTGTATATTTTGAAATATATCTTCAAAATACAAATATTTTAAAGAATTTATATATTTATTGGAAGAAAAACTTTTTATGTTACAAACATGTAAACTGAAAAAAATATTTATAATTTTACACATTCTTATTCATTTTATACTTATTTACGTTATACATTTTATACAAACTTTGATATTTTGACCAGGAAACATATATTTTTTGCCATATGGGTTGGGAAATTAGAAATGTATTTGTTGCATATTTTATACATACATTTTATACATATACTTTATACATTTTATACAAACTTTTTTATACCAACTTTTATAATATAGTTTTAAAATTGCTGTAATTAAATATATTTAGTCAACCTTTATTTTCTTTATTTTTTGCCGATCTTCATTGCCAGGTAAGGAAGTAATAATAATTTCCTAAACGATTCCTTCCTCCAAATTTTCTTTGGGGGGCCGCGAAGGAATGTACCGTACACAAGGGGGGCCACACGCTGAAAAAGTTTGGGAACCACTGCATTAACGTACTTTTACTTTTAAGTAGGGGTGTCACGATTCTCCAAATCCTCGATTCGATTACATTTTCGATTCTGATGTAACGATTCAATTCCATTCTCGATTTTTAAATGATTTTTTTTAAAGAAAAAAATTATATGCCTTTATGATTATTATTATTATTATTATTATTATTATTATAGTTTCACATAAACATGCACATTGCGTGCTTTTCCTCGCATGGGGGTTTGTGGGCTTTACTTTACGCGAGAGAGCTTGTAGAGAGAGAATTCCTTCTTGCACGCAGATAGACTTAATGCGCGCGTCTTGGACTCCTATTATCTGAAATACAACCGGTGCGTCATAAGCAGCGACGCTTCTCTCTGTCTCACGTGTACGCGCTCTCGCATCTGTCCAAAGTCTAAACATAAACTAAAGTAATAATCCTTACGTATTTGTTCAGTTTTATGTGTTTCATGCGAGCTGAGGCAAACTATACATTTTGTTTAAAATATAACCCGCTGCATCTTTGCGGCTCTCTCGTGCACGTGCAGAGAGCTGCGCTCTGTCCGAAGGCAGATCACTAGGTAGTAATCCTGTTTCTGATATGCATTTCAAGGAGTTGTAGCAATACATCCCTCGTGTTTAAAATATAAATCGCGTTCCGCTGGATGGATTTTTTTAAAGGCACTTTTGAGAGTTTATTTTCCCCCGCTTGGCAAGCCGACCGGACGTGACATGGGGGCGTGGCAGCATGACGATCCCATTTTTTAATTCGAAGTTCGAGGTTGTGACTTAATTTCGATCGATTTCGATTTAAAATCGAAATCGTGACACCCTTACTTTTAAGTAAAAGTACACAATTTTAATGTAATTGAATAAGCAGTATGATTCTATGCTTTATAATGTAGTGAAGTAAATTTTTTCCCAATACAAACACTAATAAAGCACAGATGCTTGGAAAATGTAACTAATGTAACTAAGTATTGTCCACCTCTGCTATCAAGTCCAACTAAATTCTATTAAAGCTGATAATAATCAATTTCACTGGCATTTTTGCAGCAGCCCCTATGAAAACCAGCCATTTTGTTTGCCACTCGATAGGGCGAGCTCCGGCGTGGTCACATGGAAACGTGACGTCAATAGTGCCCAATATTCTTTTAATTTAAACCAACACATATGACGTACTGTTTTAATGGATGTTATTTTAAATGTTTTGTATCTTAGTCCCAATCAGCATGCACTGACTGCATTATGAGTGATTGATGTTGTAAACATGTATCACTTTTATTTACGCTATTGTCTTGTGAAATCAGAATGCTTTGTTTCTCCGCCTAGCCTAAGCCATGTTGTGTTTCATATAGCCAGTGATGTACAATGCTTACAGAGAATGTGAGATGAAACACTTAGCATTAAACAGACTGTCTAAATATAGACAAAATAATGAGTTGCATATAACATTTGTATACTTTAGATATCTAGATGTAGCAAATCTATCCAAGGTCACTGAAATTTAGCAGTTTAATTTGATCCAATACCAAATGTCATGATTTGTGCTCGTGTGGTTATATATGACAATGCATATTAATTTATTTACTTATTACTATTTCTACATATTGGACTACTAAGAAGTGATGACTTTATAGTCACTTTTTAGCAGAGCTTTGAATGTTGAATGCAAAGTTCAACAATGAAAACTATAACCACCCGTATTCCTACATCTATCCTTCAATGTGTTCATAAAACCAAAAAAAAGGCATGCGACATGCAAACACAATACTATCCAGATTGAACAACAAATGAGTTGAAATGACCACTTAGAGTTGTTTTCACGATCCTTTTCATCCATAAAAGAGTTATTCGGCCTGCTGTTACAAATGGAAAGTCTTTGAAGTGCAAAGAATGCGGCAACATCAGACAATATGTATTTATATATTCAGCATATTTGGCTGCAGATTACTGCGTGTTTTCTGTAGCTCTTTGGCTTGTTGTGTCATTATTAGAGCAAAGAACATTCAGAAATTGTCATTGTTGTCTAACGAAATCGAACTGCTGCTATGTAACATCAATGCCTTTGTATCATATAATCACATTACTGCTGTTTGTATAGAGCTGCAGAAGAATCCCTAAGAGAAAACTTATTTATACCTCAGCAGAGGTCGACAGATGGGCGACGATAGTGGCTTCTTTGAAATATTACTTATCTGTAAGAATCAACACAATGCAGATCCTTAGCAGTAAGGATTGTCTACATACGTTAGATCAGTGGTTCGCAAACTTTTCGGCGTGTGCTCCCAACCCACAAACACCAAACAGGGTGGCAATGATTGCTCGCGAGATAGAGAAATATAATTGTGTGTTCACACTAGCCGCGTTCAAATTCGCGTCTACCGTGTCTAGTTTGCTGCTTGAACCTTTTTGAGTTTACTCGCTTCATTCGCATGTGAAATTCTAGTCATTGAGAAATTAATGCGGAAATTCGCATCATGGGAGGGGCTTCTGCGACTCCGCTCGCTTCCGGTAATCACGTCACTACTAGAGCAAGCTCCTGATTGGTTAACATGGCGCGTTTTTCTGCCAAAGTAAATTTTTTTTACTTTCCCGCAGCAACGCTCAATTCGCACCATTTGCGCGAACTAGATGCGCGAATGAGGCGGAATCACGTCTACCGTGCCGCGCTAAACGGCTCATTCGCGCCGCGGGACCTCCAGACGCCGCCAACGCGTCTTCACATTAACTTAACATTGAAATCACTCACGCTTGACACCTCTATCACGGCTGGTGTGAACGTAGCATTAGATTTGCATAGCATAATTTATTACATTATAATCTGAGTTGGACATTGGAACCGATGGAGGTCCTGGAACTAAATTTTCTCTTGAATCATAAGTCGGGGAATTTGGGGGTAAATTCAGACCGAAAATCCTGTAGTGTGAGAATAGGTGTCCAAAATGTGATGTTTAAAGTTGCATGTTTAAGCAATATCAAATAGCAAAACATTTTCTGCCCTATATGCAAAAGACAGACGTTGCTGGCTCAAAGTAAGCATCCCATTCTGCATTGTCTGATTTGAACTGCCACATGAGATTTTCCAGCTTTGAGTCGACCCTCAGACGATGTCTGTCCGATCTAGTGGCCCGTCCACGTTTAGCGCATTTGTTTGACAAACACTCGGGGGGAGACGATGAATAGAAACATTGGTTTGACTGTTTCAGGGACTGATCTTTTCTGATTCACTTTGCTCTCTGAGCCTCGACTGCGAAACACGGCCATGCTTTGTATGGAGAAAGCACCATACAGTACATCCTACATTTAGATAAAACAGAATTAAAGATGCAGACTACATTTTGCACTGTCAGTGATTTTTCGACGCTGCCATCATGCGGCGCTACACGCTTTGAAGTCGCTTGTTTCCATTGTCAAAAATGGAACGAAAAGTAAACAGAAGGGAAAATACGAGATGTACGTCACCTTCGCTGCTTCTGCATCGTCTACCGTTATGAAGTAAAGGCTAATAAAACGTGCAAAACTTAATTAAATTCGATGATTATTAATATTTAATGGGGCTGTCCGTTTGAAATGTTACTATTCTGGCACTGTGAAGTAGAAGGCTTTCATCTCTTTCTTTTACAATCAATAATTTTGCTTTGAAGGGTCGGGCCATATCTTACAGCTCAGACAAATGCGGCTCATTAGCAGCAGGTTTCTGAAAGTAAAAACAGTAAGAGCCGAAGTAATTACAACGCTTGGGGGAAATCAATAGAGATTAATGTTAGTTTAATAGTTGTTAGTTCAGCCTTCTTTCTTTTCAGTCTGTAGATGTGAATGACACAGTCATTGTATCATTCCTTATTGCAGTCTTTCTGCTGAGTTTTAACATTTCACAAAGTGGTTAATAGTGCAAGTCAGTTTTTGCATGTCTTGGCAGATAGGCCATAGTTCCTGAGGTTGAACAAGTACTGTACATGAAGGCTATAAGTGACCATTTAAAGAGATTATTTTAAAACAACAAAAACCCATTCCTTCACTTTAGAAGACATTTAATGTATAGGTTAGTTTTTGATGGATGCACATGCTTTTTGGAGCCATTGTAAAGCTGAAAAGAGTCAGGATATTATTTAACATAACTCTGATTGTGGCTAAAAGAAGAAAGTCATATACTGTATACCTAGGATGCCTTGAGGCCTTAAATATAATATGGGATCATTTTCATTTTGGGGTGAACTTTCCTTAAAGCTTAATTTATAGTCACACGCAAGTTCAACGCAGAAGCTACGCGTAGGCTATTCAAAGGTTTGCATTGCCTGACGTGCACAAAAAATGTAACAACGCGTCCATTCTACGCAGACCACAGATGCTGTGATTGGTCCTCTACAAACCCCTCCCGTCAGGTCCAAATAAATCTGCGTTGCATTTCTTTATACATGAATATTAGCTGACGTCACTCACTTGTCTTCCGCCATTTTGAGGACCTGAAGTGGTCGCAAAAGAACTAGAAGCTATGCCTTCAATATGTTGTGAGCATCAAAATCGCTATTTTTACAACACTAAGAAGGCTCGAAACAACATGACACTTTGCTCGAAGTATCGCCTGTGTCTCTACACGTGAACTCGAACATTGAGAACATTGTTTGTGAACACAGACTTTACTAAAAAGAAGGTTTTGAACAACTTTGGTTGATTTGGCTTCCACTCGCCGCCATCTTCCCAGTCAAGATGTAGCGATCTCCGAATGCGACGTAAGGAGGGAGAAGAGTAAAGATGGATAGCTCCTAAAGCATAGTTCCATATAAATGCACGGATAATTTGTTGTTTTGTCGCAAGTGACAAACAATACTGACCTTCGGGTTGAAAAAGGAGCTTCATATGAAATTCATTCATTCGCATTGGGAAATCGATTATTTATGTCTGGCAGAGATGACGAGCGGACACCATAACAGCCAAAGTCAGTTGTACAAAACCTTTCTTTTTAGTAAACTCTGTGTACACAAACAATGTTTTCAATGCTCGCGTTCATGTGTAGAGATCCAGGTGATACTTCGAGCAAAGAAAATAAAAATATTTTTTTAAAGTAGCATTTCTTTTCATGGCAGTCGAGGTGCGACATGTTGTCTTTCGTAGCCATTTACTGTATCCGTAAGAATCATAGACAGTAATAGATAAGAAATCCATAAATCGTAGCAAGGTAGCCAATGCTTGTCAATAGCCTACTGGTACTCGGTAGGTCCTCAAGCGGCATGACGTAAAAGGTCACATGACTGAAATTCATCTATAGGCATTTCCGCTTGCGACAAGTGGCGGCTGGTGACTGCTCTTCCAAGGGCCGTGAATTCAAAATATGTGTTTGTAAGTCATGTGTTGTTGCGTCATGTTAACCATGTGCATCATGCGTCTTGTCAAAATATGTGCCTGCTGCATACGCGCAAATACAGTTTATACAAAAGTGACGCTTATGTTCACAAAATACTCGCAATACACAAATTTACCTCTGATTAAACATGAGATAAGGCAAGTATCTGGCAAACGCGAGCATCACTTTTATCATACACCCTTTAGACACCTGGGCAGCAGGCACTTAATTTGACAAGACCCGTGATGCACATGGTTCACACGACGCATGGAACACATATTTTGAAATGACGAATCACACACATGACGGGCTACATACATGCTGTGATGAACTTTCCATCGAGCGCCCTTGAAAAAAGATGTCACCGGCCGCCACTGCTTGCGATGGTAAGAACAAAATGGGCCAAGTTGAGGAGTGATTTAAATGGCAACAAAAGTCACCATGCATTTACCTCCATCACTGCTGGTTTTCTCAAATCATACACAATGGCTGTTTCTCAATCGCATATGCAGGCTGCATATGTCATTAAGCCTGGTTTATTTAAGTTAACTTGGCATTTCATTCGCAAGTCATAAGCATATTACAACAATTTATGAAGAACTAATTATAATAGTCAACTTTAATATTGTTATTATTCTGAAGTAAGACCGTCTTGATGACATACGCAGCCTACAAATGCGACCTCCGGAGAACCTACGCACTACAATAATGAGCACTTAAGGTGCCATTCACATGTCACGCGTGAAAAACGCTATAGGTGCGTAGATTCTTGTCACATGACCTGCGGTGCGCTTGCGGCATTCTGAAAGTTGAGATGTTTTTTACTTCATGCGATACGGACGTGCCTCGCATGAAGTAAAACGCGTCGCAAATGCGTTGCTTCCATTATGAGTGCGCATACCGCACGCCTACATTTGAAATAACAAACTTGAGCGCGCAAAAGACGCAATATGTGAACAGCCCTTAAGAGTGTAGTTGGTTTCAACTCGAAAACTTGACATTGTAAAAAGATGTTTGGTTCAACTTAATAAAGTAAGTTACCTGGTTGCTTTAAAATTTTGAGTTAATTCAACTTAAAATTATTAGTTGACACAACATTTTTACAATTCTTTTGAGTTGAATAATATTTTTAAGTAGAATTAACTCAAAATATTAACCAGGTAACTTCTTTATTGAGTTGAAACAAGAAATGTTTTTAGGCCTAGTCCACACGGACACGGGTATTTTTATAACAAGAGTTTTTTCTTCAAAAAAATCCTGTGCACAGATGCTCGGTTTAAAAGAAATCTCCCTTCACATGAAAAAGCAAAAACACGCTATCAAGCGCTGTCAAGAGCATGCCATACCAGCAGGCGGTGATATAACCCAAATCGTAAAGCCACCTTGGCGAATCAGAAGCCTAACAAAAGTGACGTTGCAAGGCAAAAACCCCGGTTTTACTGTCTACACGACAACACTGCAAAGGCGTTTCTTAAAATCCTCACCCTGGCAGGGGTTTTTAAAAATGTTCAGTTTCAGTGCCCTGATATGTTTTCGTGGACGAACGGGCAAACCGCGTAAAAAAGTCACAGTAATAAAAATACCCATGTCTGTGTGGACTAAGCCTTAGTCTATGATTTTTTTCATGTGGTCTTTTTTTAATAGTTCTTACATATTAATTTAATTTACACTAACTCTCAATAGCAACTTTCAATAGTGATATAAAATTGCCTGCACTGTAAAAAGTGAACGCTGCTTTACTTAAAAAAAATACTTCAAATGATAACACATGAAATATTAAAACATTTTCAACTTATGTTAAAGGGAGAAAATGTAAGTAACAAAAACTTATTTTAGGCGTTACCAATTTAAGTTTTAAAAGTTGATCCAACTGTTATAGCCTCTTAAATGTATTATTTATATCATGTGGGATTCACAAATAGCTGCAGATTAACAGCTGTTGAAACACATGCTATACAATGAAGAAATGAATGGAGGGGTTCCAGATAGACCCATATCTGTAAGGCTTTTAGCATCAATTGCTGGCTTGTACACGTGGGACAGTTTCTCACCAGCTAGTCTTTTTGGAAGATCATTATCTAATTCCTGTGCTTCTCAGGAGCTCACCATCGCTCCCAGGGGAACCGTTCTCTTCTCTTCACCTCAGTAATGATGTTTTGAGTGATGAGAGAAGCGCATGGGATATTCACACTAATTACTCAAAATATAAATGCTGAAATAAGCACTCAGGAAGGTTGCGGTATTTTGACCGTATGAGGCATTAAGCAAAACAGATTACGCTATAGGATCAAATTCATCACAGATAAAGCACAGATTTTTGATGTTTTAATCTGCGTTGCAATGATTGAATTACAAAAAATGTACACTGGGGTAATTCATTTTTAGGAAAAGACAATTTACACAAGTTCTGGTCTGAAAATATCAGATTCTTAAAGGGGAAAACAGATGTCATACACATAACATTTACTGTAGACCAGATATTAAGGTGCAAATTAGATTTTTTTCTTAAAGGGATATATTTAATGGAAACATGAAAATTTGTTATAACTAGAGATGGGATGATAAATGCCAATATACACTAATAATACATGTCCGATAACTACTCTGAATCTCACAGCCGATATTATGTACAGCTATTTCATGTACTACAGCTTTTGGTCAGTAAGTTCCTTTCAATCTGAAATCACTGTTAAGAGTCGTTAAAAACATGCATTTGAAATAGGAACAATCGTCAAACATAATCATTATACATATTCTTTATTATCATGAAAATACCTGAAAAGGTTTGAAAAAAACGCAATATAAATATATGCTTAAGCCATGTCCTGGAGCTGTGTACGTCCTTCAACGTGATGCCCAGCCGATGCCTGACCAATGACCACCGGTGGAACCAGTTTAATTCGCTTACCCGTTCACATCCCCCGATAGTATTTATATATATATAAATATATATGTATCTCTCTCAAGGATTTTTCTCCTCCTAGGAGTTTTCCCCTTGGACTAGCCAGGAGGGTTTTTCTCCTAGGGTTTTTTTTTCATCCCCTGGAAAGTCCGCCATCTTTGGCTTAACTTACTATTTTACAGTATACGTTATATTACTACTACGCTCACTTGTCTATGCTTTTCCTACATCTATTAATGTAAAGCTGCTTTGAAACAATTAACAATTGTGAAAAGCGCTATATAAATAAAATTTAATTGAATTAAGTCCTTGTAAAGACTATCGCACAAAAACACACCAATATATTTGCGGAAAACTGTTCATTTGTGGCTAATTTGCATGTAAAAACATAAGCGTAATAAAAACGAAAGTTTCATGTGGCACTTATTGATAAAAATATTTTTTTAAATGTAAATAAATGCGATACAATATAAGCCTCAGTTTTTAGAAAAAAAGACAAAGCTAAATAAAATGTGTATCATAAACTAAAAACTATACTTCTAACAGAGGACGGCACAACTCTCTACATAACTAATAACCATGTTAAATCATGTTAAATCAAGGCACATTTCCATTTACTGAAATAATCCCTTGGTGAAAAGTGATGCGCAGATATTAAGAGAATATGGGTTTGATTCTCAGTCAATCTAAAATGCTTCAAGTTTTAATTGTTTTGAGGTTTTATGCATACAGAACTTTTCAGAGTGTTATTCACGATGTCTTTAATGTACACAAAAATGTTGATTTGTTAACAATGTGAGATTTTGAAACTATAGCAATCGCTTCTCCAATGCAATGTTTTGACCGACTACTGTAAAATACTTAGTATAAACACTTAGCTAAGGATGAAGGTTAAGCCGTTTGTTGCAATGCTTTTAAAGAAATCCATCTTCCATCAGGGACTTCCCCCCTCAGGCAAACCCTCATTTAAGGATTTTCATGATGTATTTTTTAGCTTCTGCACCATTTATAAGTATCCATTATTTTAGACTTCTCAATATCAGAACAGAAATACCAAAACAACAAGAGAAGAAAGCCTCTGGCTTATTCTGCAAGTCAAAATGGTCATGAGCTACAGTCTGATTCGATTTCATTCTGAGAATTTATCAATAAAGAAACATTAACTACCACAATGCCCTCGGCCTTCGCAATAACCAGCCTGTTGTTGGCTTAGAAAGCAATCTGGTTACATAGCAAGTGTTTTTTCCCAGAAAACTGTTATGTTTTGAGTTGTCATGCGTTATCCTGATGGCCATCCTTACAGAAAAATTTAGCTATTATATTTATTTATTTATTTATTACAGGGCTCTTTGAATGCTTAAAGGAACCGTATGTAAGAAATTTATATAAATTAATCATAAAATGGCCCTGATATGTCACTAGACATTAAGTAATCATTTTCATTTCAAATACTTATATCACTCACAACAGTGGTCTGGCCAGGATATTGTCATTTAAAAAGTGAAGTTGTCGTCCTCAACTGATGTTTTTGTTGTCATGTTGTGTATTGGCCACCAGTTGTGTGATTGCAGTACCAGGTTTAGCCACAAGTTTTGTGATTGCAATACCAGTTTTGGCCACAATCCTACATACTGTTCCTTTAATTCTGATTGGCTAGTCGCAATGTTTGCAGGTCTGTTATCTCCAGATAACAACCGCTCAAAACTAATAACACACGTTTACCCAGTACAGTTTAATACTACACAAAAATGTTCTATAAATGTCTTTGAATAACATAAATGACATATTTGCAAATGATTAAACCAAATACTGTAGTATGTTCATGACATTTGAACATCTTCTTGTCTTATCTTAAAGTGCACCTATTTCATTGCTTAAAAACAACGTTATTTTGTGAATTTGGTATAATACAATCAATGTGTTTGCATGGTTTATGGTTAAAAAACACATAGTTTTCCACAAACCATACATTATTGGAGCTCTAGATTTCACTTTCTTCCTCAAACGCTTTGATTTTGTACAAAACTCATTGATCTGAAAAGCGCTGTGCAGCTAATCTGTACGTTGTGATTGGCCTGAATATCTATGACGTCAGCTCCTTACCATGTTTGAAAGATTCGCTCACAATGCAATGCTAACAGGAGTTAACATACAGGCTGTGAGTCAAAGCGGGAGGATTTATGATAATATCGATCTTTACTACATAACCAATCCCAGGAAGTAAACTGTTGCCTATCCGTGTGTTTGTTGTAGTCCAAGAAAAGAGATTTACGTTGGAAACGATAACTCGCGTCATTGTTTACTTTGGGGTTTGTACCTTTTCCATATCGTTAACATGTACTGATACACACACCAAAGGAAATGAAAAATTATAAATCGGACCATAGTTGCTCTTTAAAACCGAAAGTAAACAGGTTTTCCTCGCAGAAGGTTTGCATTCATTAAAAATTAGCAGATCAAATATTTCAAATTAATATTTAATGTCCCTTACCTTACTTATGAGGTAAATAGCAGTTTTATAAGCAAGATAATTTACAGGCAGCCGGTTGTTATTGCGAATAAGCCCCTTCGGCGTGATACAAGATCATGATCACACTGCCGGGGTTTATTTCTGCGATAACAACCTGCTGTCTATACATTATTACATTAGGTACTAAAAAAATAATTTCTTTCTTACCTTTTTATAGGCATCGTAAAGCACCTTTATTTTTTTTAAAGTATAATGCAAAGTTTCTCAAAGAGATTACAAAAGTTCTTCAGGAGTTTCTCTGTGTCCTATTTTATGTTTTTTTTTTTTTGTAGTTAGCCTTCAACTTTATAATCCTTCATGTTAAACTCATGTTATTTCTCATGTCATTCAATTGCATGTATTATTTTTAAGGGACAAGTTCGGTATTTTACACTTAAAGCCCTGTTTTCAGATTGTTTTTGATGAAATAGAACGATTTTGACTGAAATTTGGACATATGATGCTGGCCTGAGAATTTTCGGCTGTTTGTTCTATCACCTCTCACCTCTACAATGGCTGTATAGGTGCACTGGATCAATCCTTCCTAAAATGCATTAAACTTTCGTTTAAAAAGACATGAAACTCACCGAGTGGTCAGGGGTGTTCACTAATATGCTCTCACAAAAATCGCTGCAAAAGATGCTTTCAAACAGGTTTTATCATAGTTTTTGTCCAACTCCATTGACTTTTATTAGATGTGCTGTGAGGTACGGTATTACTCCGCGCAGGGAACTTTGTTTGTATTCTTGCAATTGGCAAAGGCGGATTATCGCCACCAACTGGGCTGGAGTGTCTATTATTCAAGCTCTCAACGGAAGAATATACGGGTGTGAGGCGTAGGTCCACAAGTTTACAACGAATGGTAAAACACCTGTTGGAAAGCATCTTTTGCAACGATTTTTGTGTGAGCATATCAGTGAACACCCCTGACCACTCGGTGAGTTTCACGTCTTTCCAAAGTTTAATGCATTTTAGGAAGGATTGTTCCAGTGCACCTATACAGCCATTATAGAGGTGGGAGGTGATACAATAAACACCCAAAAATTCTCGGGCCAGCATCATATGTCCAAATTTCAGTCAAAACCATTCTATTTCATCATAAACAATCTGAAAACAGGGCTTTAAGTGTAAAATATCGAACTTGTCCGAACTGTTTCCGATTTTATATGGCATTATACATTCTGTATCCAAATTAGAATATAATAGAGATTTTTAATACATTCAGCTCTGGTTTAATAATCATGTAAAATAGCATCATTAGAACATTGAGGTTGTTGTCCTTGTCCTTGTTATCTTATCTTTGCTTTGCATTGTGTCTCTCTGACCAGAGAAGGTGACTGAATGGAGTACATGGGCGTAAGTGTATCTGTCCCATCCAGTTTACTAATTAGGCCTCTTGTGCTGACTGTGCCCTTTTCATGTTGCGTGTGCTGTCTCTGCCTATTTGTGAGTTTAAATGAGTAATCAATATCAAGTGTGGCAGTGTTACCTGGTCAATAAGACGTATCCCAACGATTAACATTCTCGCCTGTTTTGATAATGTCACAAGCCGTTTGCTCTCTTTCTCAAATCAGTTTTTTATTTAAAGTCACCATGAAACAGAAGTACCGATTGTTTTATTTTTCCTGTGGTGACGTATATCCAAGTGAAACAGCTTCGGAAATAAAAAAAGATGGGGTGACTTGAATTCGTCAATTGAGAATTGATTAGGTCGTTGGAAGTTGAGTCGTGTTGCTAATTGCTAATCGCTGCAATCTTTTCCCCGGATCCCGCCCACCTGCCATACTCCATGACCGGAAGTAAAAAGAAAATAGGGATGCATTTAGACTTCAAGTCTAAATGCACAAATCCGATCTTTTGACCATATCCAGTGCTTTAAGTGGGGCTGTACGCGCAATACTCAGTACTGCCACTTCCAAATATAGCTCTTGAGTGTACCACCACCTCTCCGTGCACCAAGAACGTGCTTTTAGCGTACCGGAACGCTCATTTGCACATCTGTTTAAATTAGAGGTTTAATTTAATCATTTGACTGTGCTGCCGCTTTTCAGAGCACCCTACACAATGCATTCGTCCCACCGAGAGAAGAGACCACATTACCCATAAACCCTTGAGTTTTGGGTAAAAGCGCATGCGTCGCTTTTGCTGCTGTCAGTGTCAACGTGGTCTGGAGAGGTGTGTTTGTGTGTGAAATGCTCAACCATAGCTGCTCGGTTTAAATAAAAATACAATGAACACTTAATATGCCCTCCTTGTTTTACACTGTGAGTAGTAAAAGAACAAGGTCAGAATCAGAGGACTCGCTGGCTGACATCCCACCAAGCCAGAATGATAGCTGCAGGTCAGACGCAAGCGTTTTCCAATCCCCTTTTGTAGGTACGTGACAATCCCATGTCGCGACTGTCAGTTAGGTTCCCCTCGACGCAACTTTGGATCTCCTCAGGCGATGTGCAGAAAACATTCTTGAAATTGTAATATACATTTAGTTTAATTGCTAAACTACAAGTGAACGAAATTTCAATGAATTTAAACGACGCGCACAAGAGTTTTATCACCTGCAAAATGGAAAACAAATGGACAAAATAAAGTGATGACTTTCGAGTTTCAAATGACCAATATTTTGTTATTCTTGAACCCATAGACATGGTCTTGGTGTCATTTAAAAAAAAAATTTCAAGCTCTTTCTATCTGAACAACTAGTTTTAACATTTAACCATGTTGAAAATTTTATTTGTATAACTCTTGCACATTTTTTATGTTCAATAGCTCTTTCTAGCTCAAGCAAATCCACAAACTTATAAAAGGATTTATTCTTTTTTACAAGGTTGTCTGTTGACTGCTGTATATAAAACCCCTTCAATATAGGAGTCGAGTCAGCAAAAAAAAATAAAATAAAATAGAGTACCGGCACCTCTTTTGGGCCACTTAAAGCGCTGACCATATCCGATTATTTGTCCTGCCTGGTTACTTTTAGACACGCCTCATATTTGCTGTCCGTGTTTACATGAAACTCCCACCCAGACAGATTGCTAGCTTAACTGGGTATAGTGTTAGCTATCTAATGTTAATATTACATTTATTTCTTCTAAAGACTGATGTAACAATTTAGAAGCAATTAAATATCGCTACTATTACAATCATCACATATTTAAGGTAAAGGGCATTGTTAATGATTACATTTCGGCATCATCATCATCCACATTGTCTTTCTCTGTCATCACGACTTCCTCTGAAAAACTGTTGAGAACTTGTAACAATATGAACTGTGGAGATATACTGGCTGTGGTTCAGAGTATTTTCAGATGTAAAATTAAAGTGTGACCAGCCTCCATATCTACATACATTAAATGTCATTATGGATCGCAGGGTGGCTCCTATGAAAAGGTCATGTTGCGCAATAGGGGTACATCATTACTCATGATGTATGTTATGAGTGACTTCTAAAACTAAATGAGCAAGGGACTAGAAAACTGATTTTAAATACAGCATTTTTAAATACACCTAAGTTGGACTTTTCTTAGTATGGTTCATGTAAGTGTGGTTTACCAAATGAAGTGCACTGTATATTTTAATTACCTTTTTATTGTGAAGAAAGGTTGGTCTCTGTTAATGGGAACTCAAAGGTCTCAATAAAGCCAATAATTAAACCATACCATTTCTTTAGCTGAAATTGTGCTTAAAATAGAAAACACATTGCTACTGCGCAGTGGCGGCCGGTGACTTCTTTTTTAGATGGCGCTCGATGCAAAGTTTGTCACAACATGTATGTAGCCCGTCATGTGTGTGGCTCGTAATTTCAAAGTATGTGTTCTACGCGTCGAGCGATCCTATGTGCATCACGTGTCTTGTCAAAATAAGTGCCTGCGGCAGACGCGTCTAAAGGGTTTATGATAAAAGAGACTCTTGCGTTTTCCAGATACTCGCATAATCTCATGCGTAAGAGAGTGTATTGCGTATATTTTGTGAACGTGAGCGTCTCTTTTATTATAAACGGTTTTGACGCATGTGCAGCAGGCACTTATTTTGACAAAACACGTGATGCACATAGGATCACTCGACGCGCAGAACGCATATTTTGAAAACACCAGCAACATACATGACACTCTGAACACTTATTTTGAATTTGCGCCACTCGGATAAGCAGTCACAAGCCGCCACTGCTACTGCGTATGCATAAAGATTTAAAAATTTTGTTAATTTAGTAATGTATATGTTGACATACATAGCACACTTTCTTAGGCATTTTCCAGCTTTGACAAACTCTCTCCAAAATTGGATGCAGATCAAACACCTAAACCCAGAAAACTTGTGAAGATAAACTGGCGGCTCTCTGTGGTCAACAGTTTACACCAAAATCCTTTACGGAGGCTGAGGGGATAAAGTACCAAGTCATCTTCCTAACTTAGTGATGCATTTGAGAATCTGAAAGTTCAAGAACAACCCGAGGGTTCTTTTGCACCGTTGGATAAGACTTGATCACAACCAGGTACTTCATCAAATCCATATTCTCCCTCAAGAAAGGAAGAAGATGAAAGAGATCTCCCATGCATTAGTTGACAGATTGGTCTGGTCTGAGGTTAACAGCAAGAGACTTATAAAACTGACTTGGTAAATATCTTAAGAACTCTCACATCCTCTGATACATCTACACTGTTGGAGGAGAAGCTCTGATGTCTTCTTCTTAGCTCTTACTGGTCTTGAAGGCTTTGAAACAGTCATGAAAAAGCTCTTGGATACTCTTGGATGCTGCAACTTGGTCAAGATCTTTCATTGTCCCGCTTATGATTTAATTATGAGGTAACTGATAAACATGTGGTAGTTTAATAGTTGTAAAAAAGTTTTAGACCCAAGCAAAAGGAGCTATTCAATGTCAATTTAACTGATATTATAATGTTGTATAAGATAGTTAGAAAATCTCATTACTGTACAGATGTTTAATAAAAGGGGCATTAAACGGGGTTGGATTTCAAAGGAGAAAAACACCACAACAACTGGCCTTGCATAAATTAATTTTATATATTTTTTGCAAATCCTGGATCTCCACATGCTGACATCATATGTTCTTAAAGATGACAAAAATCACAGCTGCCCTGGATGTGTTTGGCTCTTAAAATATTTTATATAAAAACATATGCCTGTGTGCAACTTGTTTGCTCAGGGTGCACATCATGATGTTTGCTAACTTTGATTGATGCGTGAACTAACACGAGCAAGATCAAGTATTGACTGTAAAGGCCCCGTTTTTACTCTGTTTTCGAAGCTATGATTGTGTTTACAGTGCGCAATAATGAATATATTTTTCTCACCCTTTCCGGTAACACTTCACTTGAAGGGGTGTTCATAAGACTGACATGACACCTTCATAATCATGACATGACACGTGCTATGAACATGAAGAGGATTTTATGCATGTTTATGACAACTGTCATTAAGGGCCCTATCTTGCACCCAGCGCAATTGACTTTGTCAGTGACGCATGTATCATTTCGTATTTTGCACTGGCGCACAGCGGGTTTTTCCCTCCACAGACGTACGTCAGCAAACTAGGGAATGAACTTGCGCTCCCTGGGCGGTTCAGCGCAAAAAAGGAGGCGTGCTCCGGCGCAAACCATCTCTTATGCTATTTTGCAGTTTCAAAAAACAATTGCGCTACTAACCAAAAAAAACTAGTCTAAAGTCAGTGGCGCGTTGCGCGTGGTTCATTATGCTATTTTAAGGGCGCATGCTTGACCATAATGTATAGCGTGCACAACGCGCATTGCTTATCTAATCTACACAGATGCAACAGTTATTTTTGCAAATCATAAATTGTTACAATAAAAAATATAAGATAAGGGAAATCATTAAATCATAAATTGTTACAATAAAAAATATTAATACATGAGATAAGGGAAATCATTGTGGTGAGCATTGTGGTGATAGTTTTTATTTATTTTGTGTGGCAGCGTTAAACAATTATCATGCAAATAACGATTAAAATATTTTCATAAGTTTGTTGTGTGGCTGGATTACGTTTATTTTATCTAAATAATAATTAAAATGTTTTCATAAGAAACCTTCATGTATGTGAACTTGATTTGTAAGTGTACTTTGGGGTTGGACCTTGCTTGCGTTTCTTGTGTCCGATTTCAAAGCCCCCAAACCCTTTCAGCCGTGAAAAATTGACTCCGGTCCTTTGAATTATTTGAAAATAATGCACACCCACATTGTAACGGCACAACGCCACCTTGGGTGTGCATTATTTTCTTATAATTCAATGGTCTGTCATTAATTATTCCTTACGTATTTGATGCTGCAACTACAGTATTTGGATGTTAGGGAACGTTGGGAAATTTTATCAAGCTTAAAATTTCTTTTTAAACGTTGGACTGTTCTTATGTTTCGTTTACATCTGCTATTAGCACAGTTAGCATAACTATTGAAGCTTGTGTGAGCAAGATTATAAACTACACCTAAAATATATTTAGTAATTATTAAGCCAATAAAGTGTCAGCAAGATGCAGTTGTAGGGGAGAGCGGGGTATGTTGTCACACTTTTCACACTGTCTAACATTTACTGAGCACCATACATCAAAATGGTATAAATCTCATACCAAATGAAAGAAGGAAGTCTTGGGCACATATGTTGTATTCATAACATCTTTATATCTTATCTCATTACAGAGTTGTAGACTGTTGAATAGTGACTGTGCACTTGTGACAATTTGCCCCATCGGAGGGTAAGTTGTCACACTAGGGCGGGTAAGTTGTCACACTAGATTATCTAAAAATAAGAACACAACTACTTAATTGTGAATATTGATTTTAATTTTTAAACTCAAACCAAACTGGAAATATAAACATCCGTGCCTGGAGAATCTGGAAAAACAATTATTTCAATCCAAATAATGCACATTTCAATTAAGTGGCAAGACCACTTTACTTTGAACTTTGGTTCAAATGTTCTATGGCTTTCACATAAAACCAGATAACTGAATGGAACGCTGCAGATAACTTGCTTAACTTAACATGTTTAACCTCTGAACAAAACAGATGCCCTGTATGACTAATAGGACTCATCTCCAGAATCACAATTCTGACAAACATAAATTGCCTGGCCTGAGGTGCAAGCATCATGGGCCCAATTGTTGCATTTTACACATTTTACCCAGGTCTCCTTTGGACGACTCTTTGAAAATGGCTCTACACAGACGAGGCAGAAGCACTCTTCATCATCTGATGATGACTCTTGCATGATTTTTCTTCTTTTAGCTGCCTTGTTTTTCATAGGTCCAGATTTCTGCTTCCCTTTCTTTTGAAACAGCTTTTTGCTAGATTGAGGCTTATTCTTTTCTATATCATGTTTTCTGAGCATGTTCGATGTGTTTGTTTGTACAGGGGCAAGTTGTCAGATGTGACGACTTGCCCCAAAGTCATTGAGACAACTTGCCCCATACTTACTTGTGTGCTAATGTTGTCTAAATCTCAAGTTTAGCTCATCATATCACTTTAGCTAAAGTATCAAAAGACACTTTACGGTCTCCTCTATTTTGTGCAAAATAATCATTTTAAACATTCACACCTAACAAAGTTGTATTGCATAAAATGTAAAGTGATTTTTTTTTACTTTTTAAGCAGAAAAATAAGAAAATTGTGCTAACCTCAGATTACAGTGATCTTGACCACATGTGAACAGGAAGTTGACTATAGAAGAAGAAGTCACATAAAGTGGCTATTTGATTTTTGAGATAGAGCCTCTAGTGTTGGAGTTATTAACAGTGTGACAACTTACCCGTGTGACAACTTACCCCGCTCTCCCCTACTTCGTTTATTCACTTTCCTGAATGATTTCTCTTTGTCCACATGCAGGAATACAACCAGGAAGGGAATGTGTGGAGAACCGAAACCGAAATTGCATTTTAAGTTTGATTCATGCTCATAAGGTTGATATAATGTATTATGTACTGATACAATTTACAGTATATACGAAGCAGTATGACTCCATGTCAGAAAAATAGAATGACATCTAATTTTACCTCGCAGTGCATCCTGTGTCATAAAAAGTACCGATTGTTTTTGTTGAAATTTCTATTTTTACGTTAAAAGTGAACCTCAGAGAAAACCAATGAGTGGTTAAAAACCTCCAAAGTAACTTACAGTTGAACAGGTGTAAGCACAGACTCTCTAGATTACTTTATGGACAAATGCCCACCGTTCAATTGCTAGCTAGCCCGAGGCAAAAGACCATCAATAGCTTTGAATGTTTTCTCGTGTATGTTCGCCGTCGCTAACACATCTTTTTATCACTGGAAGCCAAGAGTCGATATTCGCTCTTAAGCCTCCTGTGTACCGATAAATTGCAAAGTTGAGGCACAATGTTTAATGCTTCTAAAATGTTTTCTCTTAAGGCAATAAACTTGACTTCATCTTGAGGTCATCTTCTCTATATTGTCTCTAAGTGCTTTATGCAATCTTGTGCATTCAGTTCCTGTATGTACGGTGTGATTTATACCCTCTCAATGGCTATCATGACAGAAATCGTGAAAGTCTAAAACTGTTTAGATGTGAAATATGTGTGACAGCAAGACCATTGTGACTGACAGGAAACACTTATGCTATTTTTTAAGCATTAAGCTACAAAGAAGCTTGAACAAACTATTCATAGGGAGGTTTTAAGAGGTTATTTGTCTTGAGTAAGAAGCGTTGCTGTTGTATTTGAGATATCCGGTAGTTGTTTGTCTTTGACACAACGTATGCCAGCTAGACTCAAGATACAGTACGGTCAATATAAGATATCACGCAGCACTGTATCCCCTTGCAATAAATGTGCAGAATATAAAAGCATTTTGTCAACAAGCCAAGCGAGTATTGCGTTGCAGAGCTCGAAATGTCAGTTAGCTAGTGTTATGTGAACTTTAGCTCATTTTCCGAGGTAATTAACCACATCGCAATTCTCTCACAAATTGCACGTTACCTCTGGCTTTCACCACCCAAGCTCTTTCATCCACACGAGCTATGACAGGCAATGCACTGAGATCAAACCCATTGTTTCCATGGAGTCCTCAGTTTGTTTCATTTACAGTGACATTATAATCATAACTGGATCCAATCAGAATTCACAGACTTCTCATCTGGCTCATGCAGGACTAACATTTCTGCCAAGCATAAAATGATATGTTCCGTTTCCAAAATCAAATGATCACAATTATGTCAAGATGGTTACTTTAATAAAGTGCAATTTACTGCATCTCAAAAATATTTTTTGTCATTTTAGTCTTTTATTCTGCACTGATAAAGAACATAGGTGAATCACATTTAGGTTACATTTCACTTCGAAAACGTGATTGATGTTCATTGTTAGAACCATTAAAATGCAATTTGATTTAGTTTTCACAACAGTTATACCTGCAATCCATAACTTTTCTTCATATTGACATTTAAAGATAACTGTTCGTAATTCTTTTTATGTGGGTCAACTTAAAAATCATTTTTTATAGGCTTACTTTACTTTTATGAATCGGGGTAGGATAAGGATATGGGTCATTCTACAGAAAAGGTGGAATTCGGGTGATGGAAATCTGCTTAAATGAACTTCTTTCAACTTCTATAATAGCATTAATTAACTTGTCAAATCTATGAATCCGCAAAACGGGGAGCTTAATCTATGTTTAACGTTTTAATACATTTTAATAAAGAATCCATGACGTTGTATCTTCAATACCTGACAAAATGAGAATATAATAATAGTTAATGAATATGATAAAACTTATAAACTTAAACAATTTTCCATCTTGTTTTGTTTTTATGCTTTTATGTTGGTCAGTTAAAGGAATAGTGCTTAGGAAGTACTCATTAGAGAAATAACACCAATGATGACAATTTACAGAAAAAAAACTAACATTTTATACACGCAAATAAAGTCATCACACCCCTGTTTAATAGCTAATCTAATAACCAACTTCGACCAAAACGATTAGAAAAACAAACACTTAAAAGTACTCAACATGATAAGAAATAACATATTTGGGAAAATTTTATTTATTTAAATTTAAGTTTGGCTCGCGTCCCAGTCGTTTACATAGAGAGGGCGGGATTTATGACCTATACTGCAGCTATCCAACAGCGGGTGATCGAAATATTTGGCAACACCACCATTTTTCAATATTTTACTATGCTCTTACCTCAACTCAGACAAATTATTCACATACCTATCTTTTATCACTGCGTGCACTTAACTTTTGTACAGCGCGTCATGAATGTGCAACATGATCTCACAAAGTTCCGTGGGATAGTCACAGAATTTTTTGCTAATTTTTCCGTGGCATTCTCACGGATTGGCTACTCAACTGCTTTTTCCTATATTCAAACCATTGTCGCTTCGGTTTATGGTTAGATTTGGTTTATACTATTTTTTCTGCTTTACTCTTTAAAATTTTCTAAACTTTAAACAATTGTCGCCTGGCGTTGGGGTCAGAGTTGGGATTGGGTAAGGATGTCATTTTATGTAAATCTAACCCTAAACCGAAGCGACAATGGTAAGAAAATAGGACAAAACAGTTGAGTAACCAATCAAAAAGACAGTCCGTGGCAGGGCCACGGAAAAATGCGGAGATCTGTAAGATTGCCACGGAAAAATTAGCAAAAAATTCCGTGGCTATCCCACGGAAATTCGTGAGATCAGCTTGTGAATGTGTTAGCATTTAGCCTAGCTAGTTTGTAGCTTTTGGACCTCGGCGCGCAGTAACATCCCCCACTCCTGACTACTACCCCTCTCGCTCAAACATCCGTCAATATTAATGTGCCTGAGGTCGAAGTGCTGCAAACTAAGTGCTCTTCCACCATACAATATAGTTCTAATTTTTTATCCGCTTAAAAAAATCGTCACATTTTATTTAGTGCCACCATACTACTCATGTAACAGTCTTTAAATAGGGAAAACATGGAAAGGTTTGGTAGCTTCTAAATTCATCCCTGTTTGGATCCCTAAGGAATGGATAGGGCTAGGCTAAATGCTAACAAATTGACATTGCGCTGTACAAAGATTAAGTGCATGCATTAAATAAAGATAGGTATGTTTAATTTGTCTAAGTTGAGGTAAGAACATAGTAAAATATTGAAAAAACTGTGCTGTTTTCGTTTAAGGACATGTGGGGCAGGCCTGATTTGCCAGATTTCTTAACATTTCTAATTTTTGGTTAATTTATAAAAAAATTAAGTTATGTATTTGTCATTCAACTTCAACATTGGAGCTTAGAGTGAGATTTAGGCTTCAACGTTTAATGTGCATTGACTCACACTTTTGATTTGAAATGAAATGCAACCAAGATTTTGAAAGATTCACTGTTATTAGCTGTATACATAGCAGGCTTGTAAATTGAGCTGTGGTTAATACACCTTCCCAATTCCAAAACAACAGCACATCTCATTTGCATAATTGGTCTGTGCATTGATTCTGAAGTGTTTTTTTAAAGCATGTGCTGATCCAAGGTTGCCGTGTGCCCCTAATCCCTTGCTCTCAGTTTCCCTGCAGTACATAAAACACACAAATCTTATCATATGCAATTCTCCTCCAACCTGGCAACCTGGGAATCTACCCAGCAGTACCAATTACAATCACTGCCTCTCGATGTGTCTCGCCCACACCCAGCACAAGCCCCAGGGAAACAACTGAAGCCATGTCAGTAGATGAGAGAGGTCTGTCACACACACACACACACACACACACACACACACACACACACACACACACACACACACACACACACACACACACGCACACACGTTCTCTCTCTCTCTCTCTCTCTCTCTCTCTCTCTCTCTCTCTCTCTCTGCATGTACATGATCTTCTCCAAGGTAATGATGCTGATCCTTTGTGATGTGGTGCCTTCCTGCTATCTACTTGGACAAACGTTGGACAAAAATGTTTAATGAATGAATATTTTTGTTATGGTCATTGCTGATCCTTTGTCAGCATATGTAAATAAAGCAGTGTATTGATAATGCAGTGTGTCATCTTCTTTACATGATCTTGGGAAATCATCTTACAAAATGAGAGGGATTTTTTCCGATTGACTAGTTTATAAATGAGATAAAGTGCGTGGAAAGCACTTTTGTTGTTAACAGGTCTTACAGAACAAAGATACACAGATACAGGTGTGATATCTCAGGACACTTTCATGATATCTGACTCACATACTAAGGCACACTGACTCACATGTTGTGTGTAATGTTTATACAAATTCTTGGGATACCTTTATGTGTAATGCTTAACTAAACGTAAAGTTACTATACTTTTAAACACTGGATT
Source organism: Misgurnus anguillicaudatus (assembly GCF_027580225.2). Classification (NCBI taxonomy): domain Eukaryota; kingdom Metazoa; phylum Chordata; class Actinopteri; order Cypriniformes; family Cobitidae; genus Misgurnus; species Misgurnus anguillicaudatus. The sequence continues at coordinate 20,958,076 of NC_073344.2, read as the reverse complement.
CTTTCAACCAATGATTTCATCAAATATGAACACTTACTAGATTAAATGTGCCAAGGAATGCATTGAAATAATCTGTTAAATTGTTCTCTGATAACTACATTGAAGGTACAGTATGTGGCTTTATAAAGTGCAAAAATGGTCCGGATATGGTTTAACATGTGCATTTACAACCACAGGATATGTCCTCAGAATGAAATGGTCTATTATTACCTTATTTGAAAGGGTCATGAATAATAATCTTGAGGTCTGCTGTGATTGGCTGTTCCTCAGAGCAGTTCAGTTCTATAGCTCTGTGTGTGTGCAAATAGATCTTGGGCCCTATTTTAACGATCTAAGCGCATTGTCTAAAGCACTCAGCGCACGGTCTAAACGGGAGTGTCCGATTCCACTTTTGCTCATTTAAGGACAGGAAAAATGGTTTATGCACCAAGTGCACGGCCTAAAGGGGTTTTTCCTATTTTCGTAATGGGTAATGGGTGTGTTTTGGGGTAACGTGCAATAAACCAATGAGAGTCTCAGCTCTCATCCCCTTTAAAAGCCAGTTGTGCCTGGTGCCATCCCTATATAGAAAACGGAATCTGTAAACTGAAAAACTAAGCGGAGGAAGAAGACCACCAGTTTAAGAATAATGTTAAAAAATGTGTTGTTTTCATTTTTTATTGAAATTGTTATTTTTTGGATTAAAACCTTTAAAAGCCGTTTTCTTTCAGTCACAGAAGTAAAAATATAAGGTTTTTAATTGCTGTAAATGTATTGATATCCTACATAATCATTGTAATCTCATAAAATAATTAGCAAATATGTAAAAATAGGTTTGTACTCTATAAATACTTTTTGTAACAAACAAGAGATAAAGAATTTACAAACGTGCGGAGAGCCATTTCAGCACTCGGACAGTGCCATGGGTTTTTTAAAAGCATTACTTAAAAATGTTTCTGTTCTCACCATATCCACTGGTTCAGAGTCATCATATAAAAAAAATCTGTGCGATAACATTAAAAAACATTTTAAAATAAATGCTAGTGATGCACCGATGTATCGGCCGCCGATATTTATCGGCCGATTTTTGATGAATTTGAAACCATCGGCATATCGGCAATAGCACGAGAAAGGCCGATACCGATTGTTTATTAATTAACCGCATAAAGGCAATGACTTGCATGTCTGTTGTTCAATTAAAATGATTTAATGTTTGGGTGTGCACTAGGACTCTTCCGAATACCATTTGAGCTTCGAAGCTCTAGTAGAAATCAAATCAAATATTCAAAGCTTCGGAAGGAGGAGCTGAACATATTTTTCTCTTTAATAAAGGCAGGAATCTGTGTGTGTATGTAGCGGCGTGCCTGTCACGCGTGCTGCGAGAACAGCATTAGTGAAACAAAACACGAGCAATACTTTTAATAAGGTAGCCTAACATTTTTCTAACAAACAAACACTCCCGTATCAGAAATTAGAAGCATAGTAATTATTTATTACGTAAAGGGTAACTTAGCCCATTTAAATAAAACAACGTAAATAAATGAACGAATTAATGAAGTTCAACAAACTGTAATAAAACGGTAGAATACTTTCAAAATCAAGTTTATTTACTAACACTTACACCATCCAATATGTTTTTTCATCAGTAAACCAATAAAGAAGATATTTTGCAGAAACCCCAGTGCTCCGTCATGCAAGTCAACCGATCCGCCACTTTAAGCATATATATCTAATACAAAAGTAATCCCCCATAACTCCGTGTGACATATTGACGTCTTGTGAAGCAAATCAATCCGTTTTTGCAAGAAACTGAACGTTATTTACAACACTATTAGCGTGAATGCCAAAGCAGGAAGCGCGCTTTCCGTAAATTGAGGCGATCTCTTCTTCTACTGGCTGCGTTTGATGGCTGTTGGCTATGGATGTTGATCTCTCTGCGCCACCTATAGAGCTGGAGCGTGAAACGCACTTCCTGCTTGGCAAAAGCTCTGCATTAACGCTGTAAAATATATATATATTCGAATCTCAAAACTGAAAATCAAATATCAGCCAACGGAACGAATATTCGAACATTGTGGTCCAGCCCTAGTGTGCACTATACTTAAGCACAGACAGAAAACCTTTGTTGAGCTGGCTCAAATGTCTTGGACAATAAAAGAAACAGACTGCACTTTAGTGGGGCAAGAAGTCCAACTTTTTTTGAAGTAGCAATATTTATACTCTGTTTAAAGAAATAGCACTGGCATTATTTATGTTTATTAAAGAAATCCATTATATGTAAAAATAAATTGTTAATGTTGTTAATAAAAGAAATGCTGAATAGCAAAAACCACCTTTGAAGGTTGTCATGTTGTCTTATTATATTTGTTTTAGCTTAATTTGTGCCTCTTATTATGTTGGTCAGTTGAATGTTAATTAGATACTATCCATGTTCAGTAAAAATAATTTGATGCAGAAATAAACTAGCTAATAGAACAACTGTATAGTGTTGTAAAGTGTTTCATATCGGTATCTGCATCGGTATCGGCCAGAAGTTGTCTGTTTAAATCGGTATCGGTATCGGCCCAAAAAAATCCTATCGGTGCATCCCTAATAAATGCATTTGTTTAAAGCAAAGCATTTATTCCCTTACGCCTTCTAAAGTCTCATAATCGGTCCTCATTTATGTCCAAGAGACTCAATAATAATCTTTTACATTTTAATCCTTTATTTTTTCATATTTAAAAGCATTTTTTATGCTGCTACGCATCCATGTATGTGATAAGCAAACCCGCGTTGTCGTACCGTTTATAGGCGCATATTACTAACACGCTCATTAAATAACAAAAGCAATATTGCGCCATAGACTTTAGACCAGGTTTTAGTTGGTCAATGGCGTAGTCTATTTTAGTTGCCTCAAAATATCAATGCGCCTGAACACAACTCGTTTTCAGACCAGAACGCCCATGGGCGCAAAATTGGGTGCAAATCAGTAGCGGCTCGTGACTGCTTTTCCGAGGATGCGCTAATTCAAAATAAGTGTTCGGATTGTCACGTGTGTGGTTCCCTTTTCCAAAATATGTGTCATGCGTGTGGAGAGATCCTGTGTGCATCACGTGTTTTGTCAAAATGCCTGCTGGAGACACGTCAAAACCGTTTTATGATAAAAGAGACGCTTACGTTTCCTAAATACACGCAAGACACTCCCTTAACAGTAAACTCTAATTACGCATGAGATTGTCCGAGTATCTGCCACACGCGAGCGTCTCCTTTCAAGTTCAAGGCAGCAGACACTTATTTTGGCATGACATGTGATGCACACACGATCTCTCAAAGCGCATAACACATATTTTGAAATGACGAACCACACACATGACAAGCTGCATACATGTTGTGACGAACTTCGCATCGTGCGCTTAAAAAAAAAGAAGTCACCAGCCGCCACTGGTGCAAATGCATTTGCTATTTAAACAACGTGGTGCTACATGTGAAAATGATAATTGCGCTTGAAACTAGCAATGGACACTTGCTTCGCGCATATCTCAGACGAAGATACAGATTTTCGAGGAATAATCAATTATTTGGAGATTGTTATTGGACGTTTTGTAAGTTTGTGTTTTTTCAGTATGGACCTGCGAAACTTTAATGTAAATAGTAGAACTTCAGCCTAAACGCTATAGCATTAACTAGCAAAAAGCACTAAACCAGTATTCACAACTTTGTTTTTACCAATTTTGTAATTGTACTTAATTTAATGTCTAATTTAATGTTGGGGCATACATTGTGACTGTAACGTCAGAGTTGGTGTTATTTTGTGATTGGCCAGCCTGATCTCACAAATCATACAAAAACTTACGAATGTGGTCGTATGAATTAATACGAATTAGCCAACTCGTTAAATATGTAAGAATTCTTGTGCGTTGGATTGGCCTGTTTTCCAGCAGCCTTTTGCATGCACAAGGTTTACAAAAGAAGTAGGAAACAATCATGTTTAAGGCTCACAATATTACCGTGTACAGAACTCTTATTATTCATCTATGTCTGGTAAATGTAGTTTTACATTCTACAGCACCTTTAATTTAAACCAATGATTTGTTTTGGTCATATTTTACACAATCACAGTCATAAAAAAAAGGTGCTTGCACATAAAGGTCAGCTTATTGCTATCTATTTGCTAGTATGGTGGTTATTAAGGTGTTGTTAGTGTTTAAGGGGCTGTCCACACGGAGACGCGTATCACTGTATACGTATAAATTTGTTATCGTATTGGCGTTTCATCCACACGGATCCGGCGTTTTGGGAGACTGAATCCGCTATTTTTTGAAACCGGGTCCTAAAGTGGATAAATCTGAAACCGACACCCTTGCGGTTTCGTCTGTACAGCCAATCCGTATATTTTGTGAAGCGAAAACGTCATCACATCACGTGTCGGAAGCGTCACACGTAACAGCAACAACAATAACGGCGGATTACGTGATTGTGTTCGTGCTACAGAAGCTACTAAAGCCTACTAGCTTTATTACAGCAAAATCTATTGCTTCTATGCAATTGTGGTGACCAACAAGCAATAATGGACAACATCATACGTTGGTTATGCGCATGCTCAAAGTCTTCTTCTCCGTGTATAGTGTATATCTGTGGCAGAATTACAGCGCCCCATACTGGTCCGGCATATATACTACACCGCTTTCAGTCGGTTTCGTGTTTACGAATTATTTTTTTAGAGCAAGGAAAAAAAATGATCGGATAGGGAATGCACCGGCTTCGTGTGGACATAGCCTAAATTTACATTTATGCATTTAGCAGACGCTTTTATCCACAGTGCATTACAAGCTACACATTTTTAATCAGCATACTGTATGTGTTTGAACCTATGACCTTTTGCAAATGTAATGCTCTACCACTGAGCCATACAGTTCATGGTTGTTTACAGTCCCAAGTCAAATGATTCTTTAACCCAGTATACAGTAAACGCAAAAGAGTGATGTTTGCCTCAACAAGCACCACTAAAATACTGACATGTTTATCGCATAATAACGTAAGCCCACATTAACAATAGTTTTCTGCAATCTGCTTGGCTTTGTTTGCAAAGTTTTAGTGGCAAAGTGGGATCATAAGCCCCAGTCTGTGTGTGTTTATGCTTTTTATGTAATTCTTAAGCATGGTCGACTGCTTTCTCGAGGGCTGAATGACGCAATTTATAAGGCCACTCATCGCTTGTAGATTCGGGTATAATACCGGGCAGAGCGAAAGCAAGTTGTTGTTGCAGGAAAGGGGGCAAAGATTATTGCAATATTTCTGCCAGAAGGCTTCAAAATAAACCGTAGGTGGCCCTGGAATCAGATCAAGCTGAGTGTATCAGCGCATAAATAAATAAATCTCAGCTTTCACCCGGCAAACCGAAGACCAATGTTATGAGGAAATGATAGATGCTTTCAATGTCAACCTTTGGCCCGCTTCAAAAAGGTAAATAGATTTGAAAGATAATAAGGTCGAATCTCACCTGCGCTGATAAATTTGACGTATCGATCTGGTTTTTATGTTGATGTCCGCATAATTGTTCCAGCTCGTATTTAAACACTGATTCAGCATATCTCAATTCAATACTTACCAGCTGCTTCCTTCTTTGATGTTGATATGAATGCCAATATCGCCCGGCGGCAGCATTAATGAGACATGATATTCATTGAAAGATCATTTGAAAACTTCTCAGCTGTTTCAAGAGAGGATTTTGGAGACACTGATTGCTGGTAATAAGCGTGTGACAGGCGGTTCATCATGTCTTGAGAAATAAGATGTGGAACTTTCTACTATCTTCAGAGTTTCATCTCATCTCCTCACCTTATCTGCCCTGCTCTATTTTTTGGCCTAGATACTGTTTTTATTGATACGGTAGAACGGTTTAATCTCACTTTCAAAAAATTAGGTGCTTATTAGATTTTTACATGAATATATTGGAAAATAGCTCTTGCTAGCCATGACTCTTCCCTAAGGTTGCAAAATTCTGGGAATTTTTAAGGGTGGAAAATTTTCATGGGAATTAACAGGAATTTATGAGAATTAGTGAGAATATATGTAAATTAATTAGAATAAACTGGGATATTTTCAAAAATTGCAGTGTCCCTTTAACTTACAGGCTGTGAGTCCAAAGCAGGAGGACTTATGATAATGTTGCGTTTTTCTACATCATAAATCCCAGGAAGTAAACTGTTGCCTACAATCCGTGTGTTTGTTGTAGTCTAAAAAAAGAGATTTATGTTGGAGACGATAACTCGCGTCATTGTTTACTTTGAGGTACCTTTTGCATATCGTTAATATGTACTAATACACACCAAAGGAAACGTAAAAACGTGAATCGGACGATAGGTGCTCTTTAAATGTATTTAAAGAAATCTTACAGCATAATTTTGTTTAAAACAATATTTAATACAGTTTAAGTTCAATGTCTACCCTTATTAGAATGATTTCTGAAGTATTTTTGTTCAAATAAATCCAGGCTTTATGTGAGCAAGTATCAGGATTCTTTGAGGAAGAAAAAATAAAAGATCTATTGAAACAAAGAACAATTTATTTTTTTGTAACAATACACACTACCATTCACTACCAGTTTGGGGTAATTTTGTTTCCTTTTTTAAACATAATGTTAAAAATTGATATTACCTTGCATGCATGTATGCTTATGACCGAACAAAATGTTTATTTATGTTTGTATATTATATAGTTTATATAAATTTCCCTTAAAGGTGTAGTGTGTAAATTTCAGCAGCATCTAGTGGTGAGGTTGCGAATTGCAACCAACGGCTTAGTCCACTGCTCACCGCTCGCTTTTGAAACACATAGAGAAGCTACGGTGGCCGCCACCGGACAAACATGTCATCATTGGAGAAAACTTAGTAAAAAAATGTGTCTGTTCGAGGACTTCTGTTGAAACATGGTGGCACAAAATGGCAACTTCCATGTAAGGGGACCCTCTGTGTATGTAGATAAAAAGGTCTCATTCTAAGGCAATAAACACATAACTGTTCATTATGAAAGGTCTTTATACACCCCTGATAATATAGTTTTTAATATTATTTTGCATTTCTGTCAAGAGATCCTTCTAAAAATTACACACTGCACCTTTAATTTCCAAATATTTCCTACAATTTCCTGTACATTTCTGTTAAGTTTCCAGTTTGGATTTTATTCCAAAATACCCCAGATTAAGTTCCCATGGAAAGTTTTCAGAAATTTACCGACAACATTTATGCATTTAGCAGATGCTTTTCTTTAAAGTGAAATACAGTACAGTGCATTCAATGCATTTTATTAGTATGTGTGTTCCCTGGGGATCGAACCCATGACCTTTGCAGTGATGCTCTGCTAATTGAGCTACCGATTTTATTCATTATCAAAACTTTCTTTATTTCACCATAAATGTGACAAAATCTGTCAAGTACAAAAATAATTTGTTTTTGCTGAACTGGATTTGTTAGATGCGCTTTCTGTATTGTGAAGGGCGATAAAATCAACATTATTGTAACTGATGACACAATTTTCATTTCTGGGCAAACTTTGCCTTTAAGCTAGACATTTTAGTTTGCTGTATGTTATGTCAATAAATTGTGTTAGATTAATTCAAGAGATTGGTTCCTCTGTACTGCTCGGTCTGAACGTGCAGAAAAGCAGTGAATGCAATAGTCAAGAGTAAAAGTCGCCCCCAAAGAGGCGTAATTAGTACACAGCAGACGGCTTTTATTTACTGTAGGCAGTAGATTTGCATTTGAATGAGATATAACATTTACCTCCGACGGTGTGTTGAAGTGACACATCTTGATTGCAAAAAGAAAAACAAGTGAATGCCAGACATTAATCTCCAATAATCTTCATCTTAATCTTTCAGTGGAGACCCTTCATCTTTCATTTACAGTTTTGTTTTCTGTAACAATCGTCACAAACAAGTTTTGTGCCACAGACTGCGTGATGAGCAGAACATTGTTTCCTCTGGAGACTCCGCCATCATCGGCGTGCCAGCAGCTCATCTGTTATGTTGCAGGCTGACTGCAGTGGTTTGTGGTGGCCAAGCAGTGATTAAACAGTGATCCGGCACTGAGGGTGAAAAAATGCTGTAATAGAGCGCCAGGCGGTTGTGATTGATGATCTGGACTTCTGCTGACAATAACGTGTCAGGGAGAGAACGCACAGGAATTATTTTGCGGAACCGCTTCACACTCCCAAGGTGGCCGGGTTGAGTTCGCGTCAATGAACTATAGTTGCTAATTTTCGTTCAATGTCAATTTGATGTAAATGGCATTGAGCCAGTTTACTTCAATACAGTGGCATATTTCTAAAGTAAACAAGCTTGCATATACAGAAAGGCCTATATACTCTTAAGGGGCTTGGGAATTCAAAATCTCCTTGACCTTTCGACAGTTCATTATACTATAAAAAATCTCCTCTACGTTTCAAAACTCAACACCTCTTTGTTAAGAAAAAATGTTTATACCAAGTTCAAAATAAGACTCTTTTTGGAAAGTGTGCAACTATGACAACATTGTAATTGGAAAACCGCCTTTGCAGGAGGTTATGTGCAATTCCACACATGCACAGATGTGGGAGTTTAAACGTTTTACATATTCAACACTGTTAGCCAGTAATAGCAGTGGGCGGTTACTTCAAAGTCTTCCATGTTGCACATCCACAAAAACAATGGGCACAGGGTTAAGGTTAAGCCAAGACTAGGCCTTAGTTGTACATTTAGTTCACCCAAAAATTCACATTCTGTCATCATTTACATCATGTTGGTACAAAGCTGAATACATTTCTTTGCTCTGTTGACCACAAAGGAAGATATTTTGAGGAATGTTTAAATCCAAAACACGGATGACTTCCATAGTAAGAAAAATAATTGGTTTGCTTTCAAACATTCCTCAAAATATTTTTCTTTGTGATCATCAGAACAAAGAAATGTATACAGATTTGTAACAACATGAAAGTAAGTAAAGGTACAGTCAACGCTTGACGGAAGTCTGAAGCGTGGTCAACAGCCAATCACAGTGGTCTTGCATAAACATAATTGGCTTCCTTGCACTAGGTAAATGGTAAATGGACTGCATTTATATAGCGCTTTCATAGACCAATGGCCATCCAAAGCACTTTACATACTGCACCCATTCACTCACACATACATACACCAACGACGGTGTCAGCAAGGCGCCATCCAGCTCGTCGGGAGCAGCTTGGTTTAGGTATCTTGCTCAAGGATACCTTGACACTTGGTCAGATGGAGCCGGGGAACCTTCCGATTTGTAGACAACCTACATGAACCACTGAACCACTTGGTTATTTCCATAAGGCGTTCTGATTGGCTGACGCACGCATTTGCCCTTGAAAAGTTGAGAAATGTTTCACTGCTGCAGCGAGCAATGGCAGTGACACGACGTTGACGGATCCACAATTCAGTTCGGCAATGCATGACGTCACACATTAAAAGTAAATGAGAAGCGTTAACGCTTGCGCCCCATGTGAATGTACCGTAAATTATGATAGTATTTTCATTTTTGGGTGAACTATCCCTTTAAGCAGTGATGGCCTGTGACTTCATTTCCGGTGGGGCACAAATGTTAGCAAAATATGTGTTCAGCATGTCATGTGAACCAAGTTGCATCATGCATTATGTCAAAATACATGCTTGCTGTCGGAGCCGATGGTGTATTGGGCAACGCTCCGACATGTGGTGCAAGGTCGATTCCTGGCTCGTGTTCATTTGCCGATCCCATAACCCTCTCTCCTCCCTGTACTTTACTGTACTCTTTTCACTCACTGATAAAAATAAAAGCAAAATGGCAAAAAATATAACTTTATAAATGGTTAATAAATGAACCTAATTAAAAAATGTAATACGTGCCTGCTGCACCTGATCTCACGAATTTCCGTGGCATAGTCACAGTTTTTTTTTGCTCATTTTTCCGTGGCATTCTCACGGATCTCCGCATATTTCCGTGGCCCTGCCACGGACTTTCATTTCCGTGGCATTCTTACGGATTGGTTACTCAACTGTTTTGTCCTATTTTCTTACGATTGTCGCTTCGGTTTAGGGTTAGATTTACATAAAATGACATCCCTACCCAAACCCAACTCTAACCCCAACGCCAGGCGACAATTGATTAAAGTTTAGAAAATATAAAAGAATGCATCAGAAAAAATAATATAAACCAATACTTAAAGTGACATACTAACAAAAACACCAAATCTAACCCTAAACCGAAGCGAAAGTTGTTTGAAAATAGGAAAAAGCAGTTGAGTAACCAATCCGTGAGAATGCCACGGAAAAGAAAGTCCATGGCAGGGCCACGGAAATATGCGGAGATCCGTGAGAATGCCACGGAAAATGAGCAAAAAACTCTGTGACTATCCCACGGAACTTTGTGAGATCATGTTGCAACAAAGGAAACCTTTTAGCAGTAATAATAATGCAGTGACAGTCATTTATTAATTTGTGACAAGAGTATGCAGCAAACCATCGACACTTAGGGATTCGACACAAACCTCATTATTTGTAACACAACTACTTCAGATGTATTGCTTCATGTTTTTAGCACTTCTGTGAAACATTTACATTTTTATAATTTTATTTATAAAAAAGTATATGTTATTGCTTAATTTGTATTTATTAAAATACATTTAAACTGCTATAACACATTTTCTGTTTAATATTTTCACCTCCAGTGAAAACCAGAGCCGGCGCCAGACCATAACTAACAGGGGGGCACTCGGCTTCCAACGGGGGGCACGCAATAGCAACAATAACTTGCAAAAACAAGACATTAAAACAACAAATACAGCAAGCGCACACTCATACAACTAGTACAGACTGTCAGCTCATTTCCCGTATAAAGTGCAAAAGACCACAAACTATGCGCAAAACTACTGAACTTCGACCGCGGCGTGAGCGCAAGCTGAGCTCCGCTGCGCTCGCGCTTGGCTCGACGCAACAACAAACCGCCCTCGTGCGGCGCAAGCCATTGAAATGAATGGGTTTCATAGCGCAGCGCACACCGCATCCTAGCTTTAAAAAAGCCGCTTTACCATAATCACGTCGTAATGCTGTTAACGGTCTATAGCCACACTTCACATTTAAGCTTACGTAATTTAAAACAACGCTAACTTACCTTTAAAATAGCTGAAGACGGCGTGTAAGGACATTAAACTTCCTTAAAACAGTGTCCTGTAGATTTGTAAATTCCACCTCAACCTCCAATCTTTGAGTTTGAGCCAGTCTGTGTTTGCATGAAGATGAAGCAGGCGGTGCTGTTTCGTTCTAAATGTTCTAATATCCATATTTTACACGATCCATAAAATGCCGCGAAAAAACACGTTGCTAGTATCAAGTCACAAATATGCTAAAGACGTAAGACGGGTGAGACACGGCAATACATCCAATCAGAGAAACTGGTCTATTTTAATTAAGGAAAACATATCAACTATATTTTTCTCATTTGATTACATTACAAGTCATGAAACATTCAATGTTTAATTTATTTTAATTATTCTTGATATATATTAAAGTAATAAAAAACTTTGTAGGGGGGGCACAACAACCTGTTCCGGGGGGCACTGCCCACGAATGCCTCCCCTTGACGCCGGCCTTGGTGAAAACCTTAAATTATCTTCTTTAAAATAAGACAAAGAATATGCTTCTAAAAATGCCAGAGTTATGTTAATTTTAAGGTGCACATCAACCTTTCACCCCCACACTCAAAAAAAAGGGGGGTGACAAATCTACTTCTGAAAATAAATGTTCTTGAAAGGGTTCATTGCGGTAATGCCATAGAAGAACCAAAAGAGCTACAGAGGTCCACATTTCCTCTAAAAGCATACGGTTGTTGGTATATTTTGGATGGCAATTATTTGTGTACCCGAGTGATGGAGCATCCCTTGTTTATATGGGCATGAAGTCGGAGAGAAAGATGAAATTGAGTTACCGTTTCCATTATGATGCTTTAATAGCTGAGCATAGAAAATGTATCCATAGCCAAATCCTACCTACCCATAACGTCCAGGCAGATAAGCCATGGAGTCCCACTTCCCCCAAAATTCTTGACTTGTTCGCACAAGTCTATAAATTTCTTTTCATTTCCAGTCAGGTTGTCACAGTTTGGAAGAGTCGAGGGAATTGGTCCAATGGCGGCATTAGCATTGGTGCTAGCTCATTAATCCTCAGCCGCCCATTGACATTTGCTGACAGTATTGAAGTCTGTAGAACTGAATGGAGCCCAAGAGACCACTCAATTACCCTGCCTCTGAGCAATTAGTGGCCAGCCAATGCCGGTCAATGTCCGTCCAGTGACTGAGAGGGCATACGGGACCAAAAAATCCTAAATATCATCAAATGTTTCCCATTAATTCGACAATAAATGCCTGTGTTGAGTAGAATAATCCTGTGTTATTATTTTGACGTGAAGATATGATTTGTTACCATATGATTTGTTTGGCTAGCTTTAGCATCTTGGATGTTGAAAACTTTGCATGCTTGTACTTCATGTAAAAGGACACTTTTTATTTTATAAATTAGATTTTTTACATGCTAGTGTTGGATAAGCTACAGGACTTATTATTTAAAGTAGCTAAACATAGTCAAGCTTGCGTTTAAATCAGTATTTTTTGATAATTTTATATTATTATTATTTCTACTATTTTGGACACATTTAACTCAAATGTTACATACATCAGACATTTATTGTTTTTACACTCCTGCTCTGTAAGATTTAACATCTTATATTTACATGTATAATGAATTGAATTTCCTAGATTATCAAAAATGCATTGTTATTAACTATTTCTTTTCATTGAATTGCTATTAAAAACATCATAGCACACATGATGCTACACAATGGAAAAGGCTTGATACTAGAATAGCCAGCTTGTTTCAAAAACTGCTGAGTCTCATCGCTACCAAATGTGGTTATAGTAGCGTAGCTTGCAACACACAGCACATGGCATTTTAGTTACACCAAATTGTTCGCTTTTAAGTGTTATTGTCTTTTCTCAGGTTTCGTAAATCAATTGATTCCTCCTTAATGAACCCTAAAGTGAGCTCAGCAGCCTCGGGTCTATTGTCACTTGGGCTTGTGCTGACTGTTTTGAGATAGGACTATAATTTTTGACCCGCCTTGGAAAATCCATAACCAACTTCTCGCCGGGTAATCAAAGTTGTTTTTATGACTGTACAGTAGAAGTCCACTATCTTTCTCTCTGTGTGTCTGTGTGTGTCTAAGTGCATCGATCGGTTCGATACATTTCATCATTATAAGATGTTTCTCGGTCCAATCCGTGAACAAATTGTTTATTTCTAAGTCCCATTTCTTCTTTTCTTCATGCTGTCCACCCCAAACAGCAATGCTTTAAAGTATCACTTTGTTTGCAGGTCTAATCTTTATATACACATCCCATCCCATCATAATGGTGCTAACTAGTCAGATTAAAGAGTTTTCCTTTACACTTAATCAGTTTTTGGGAAATATATACAGTAGTATAGAAAAACCATCATGTGTCCTTATAATGTTTGTTATAGGTCCATTAAAAGTGTGAATTCTGGGTTTAACAATTTATTGCTATCCTGGCGTCCACGCTTGAAGTTCCATCTGATGCCACTAGAGGCATAAAATAAATTTTTTCACCGTCATCATCAGAAGCATGCAGCGCTGAAAATAAACAATTTCTTGCTCATAAACATTTATTTTAAGTACATCATTGTAAGCACATTTTGTGTTTTCTGGGTGTTTTTACAAACTTGAGGTATAAAATCTCTCTTTTCTGTGGTACCACTTATCACAATAGATTCCTTCATTAAACTTTTGTCCATGAGCTTAAATTAACAGCACACAGGTTAATTAAAAATACATGAAACATCAGAAAACCATTTGAGGCTGAGAATAATATCCACTTAAATGCATTTGGGTGATTCTCGCAAAATTAGACTTATGAGGCGTCATGAAACATTTTGATAAAAAAAGTAAATGCAAAGTAAAAATATAAAAATAAGAAGCATACAGTTACAAACATCTCTTCATGTACTATTTTGCACATGATTTCAAATGAGATCATACAAACCAATTTTGTTGTTTTTCCACATTTAAGGGGAAAATTTTCATTACCGCAACGTGTCCATGACTGGATTTTGGTTCTTTGACATGGAAATATTTATAATTAAAAAAATGTAAAAATAAAAAGCTTCAGTGCATGTTATACTCTAAACATTTACAGTAAAGAAACATGTGGTATTTGATGATCATTGGTAAATGTAGACAATAATAAGGAATATAAATGTGTCCAAGACCAATTTTCTCATCCTCCGCAACAATTTTCAATCATTGTTTAAGCCCTTAAGGAACTAACATTAAAAAAAATAGTTGGAAGGGACATAATTGACTGTGACACACAAGATGGCTACCAGGTAAGCAGTTCTTATTTTTTCTCTCCAGATAAAAGTTTTTGTTTGTCAACTTTTTAGTTCTCATTACCGAAACAGGAATTTGTAAATGCATATATTTAATGTAATATCATGTTGCGGTCATTGATAATGATAATCTAAAAAATGTAAATAATTCTATAGGAAATATTTTTTAAATCCTCTAAAAATAATGATTATATCTTATATGTGCAAAAAATTGGCTTCAAGCACTTTTTAGAAATTGTGATGCTGGACACCTGGTGGATTCACCCATTTACTTTCATTTATGTGCTGCAAAACATATGGTAAGTAGCCAAAACTTTATATTTTACATCTGGCTAATGCATTATAAGTCCATTGTGACTTACAATGCATTACAATTGGTACAGCCCATGTGTGTCTCTGGGGATCAAAACCATGACCTTCCAACAATTTCCTGGGAATATGTACTTTTACAAGGTGGCTAATTCATATTACAATCATTTGTACAACAATCTGTATGTTTTTGTAAGATTGCCCCTGTGACACTGGAGTTAGGGGCATAGGCGTAATTTGGTTTATCAATTATGATTTTGTCTATGGAAATATAATAATTCATATTTATTTATCTAATCTTAATATTTTAATTGGTAGACTGAGTAAAGCTAAAAATGTATTCCTTTTAAACCATATTTAAAAACCATGAAGGGCACTCTCTCAGTAATCTCAAAGTACTGCAGTTCCCTTGTTTGGCGATAGGTGACCCCTAAGCACAAACGCGAACTTCTGCTAATGGTTAGGTGTAGGGTTTCATTATTGTTTATTTTTTAAATAATCATTCGTTTTTGTATGATTTACTTCATACAAAATCATCCCCATGAGAGCTTTGTGCTGCTAATGCAGTGCTGTACCAGTTGTTAAATAATGAGCCTACCCGTGCTCCTCCGCAGTCTTCATAACTCCAACCTGGCGCTTAATTAGCTTCGAAGGAAAAAATCTGCCTGTTTTCTGGTTCAGACATTTTCGAGAGCTGGGACTCAAGGTGTGCACGCGTGTAAAAAATGTAAGTGGCTTGCCAACAGCTGTGAGACAGCAATTGGGTTGTTCCTCAATGTAATTAAAATATAAAGCCAAAAACGCATTACTGTACAGAAAGAGCGATATAGTGCGAAGGTAATTTAGCCCTACAGCACAGAACATAGAAGTAAAGACAGCTCATCATTTTAACCTGCTGGGGCTTATTGATTTCGAAACGCTTGTTGTTTTAAATATGTTGATGTGATGAATTAGGGTTGAAACGGTGTATTCATGCAACACATGTTTTAGCATTACTTTCCCTCCACAAGGTTTATATAAGGTTGTCACTGCTATTGGCGCTTTTATACTTTATATAAAGCTTGATTTGGCATTTGATTGATGTGAATGAGCGAGTTGAAGCCTGCTGGGTTGGTTCAATTAGAAATGTGGCTTTAAGTGCCTCTCGTGGTATATGTTGCTCTTACTGCTATACACGGTGATGGAGAAAAGTTTAATGATGGACGTTTCTGGTACTGATCCCATGTAAGTGCTAATAAGCGGCCATTGTGCTCTGATACTGATACGGCTGTGTAGTATGGGTCATATTTTAACTGGCCGGTCATTATGGAATGGATTTTGTGCTGTCGTTGGCATTTTTGTCTGGCGTGAAGGTCTGTACATTAAGGTAAAATGAATGCAAGGCTTCATGGAGTTCAGGTCCAGGGCCAAAGTACAGTAAAGTAACAAACTATGTGAGATGAAACTTGCAAGAACATAATTGGGTCATATTTCACTTCAAATCAAATCATCAAGAAAGAAATTGCTTGATAATAAATAAATAAATAAATAAGAATAATAATGCAATAGTATAGAAAATAATAAAAAGAAAATTCTCTCTCACATAGCATTTAAATTTTCTAAAATATTGCTCTGTTTTCTAGGCCGCTTCTCAGCGAGACCAATAAACACTTGTATTGTTGCTTGTCTCCTTGTAATTGAATTCAATTTACAATTTTATTCTGTGTTGTTTAGCTGCTAGCGTTTCTCTACTGAAAAGGACAAGACTGAAAGTCGAACAAGATGCACAGCTCCATGTAAATAAAAAGAAACTTGGGAAGAAGAGAACATGTTTTTTTTAGCCACAGGGTGATATAAAAACAATATCAAGATTGTGCAATATCAACTTATTGCTAACATCTAAAATATAAACACACTGCCAGACAAAATGGTCAAAAATATGCCTATGTTAGTACCCTTTAAAGGGGTCCTAATATGTACCATTTAGGTACAGCTGTGTATACATTTTGTACCAGATACTAATAGTGTATGCACTCTTTAGGTGCAAAAATGTGTACTTTTTGACACATTTTTTTGAGTGTATGGATGACTTTAATCCAATATTTATTAAACCTTTATGATTATTTATATCTCTGACAGAAAACGCCTTTGGGACGGATCTGCTGACTGCTGTCTGGGATATCACTGAGGTGTTTAATTTTTTAATTAATGTCAATATATGGTATTCTTTTCTGGCTATCCATATTATTAATATTAGTATGCTGGAACCACAATTGATTCTACAAAATGTAACTTATATGCAAATTGGACAGACACCATTTTATGCTACACACCTACACTGCAAAAAATGATTTTCCAAAAAATAATCTTAGTATTTTTGTCTTGTTTTCAGTAAAAATATCTAAAAATTCTTAAATTAAGATGCTTTTTCTTGATGAGCAAAATGACCCAAGAAAATAAGTCTAGTTTTTAGACCAAAAATATCAAATTTAAGTGATTTTGTGCATAAAACAAGCAAAAAAATAAATAATCTGCCAATAGGGTAAGCATATTTTTCTTGATTTTTTTTCATTTAGTGTTTAAGAAAAATGTTCAAGATTTTTTTGATTACCCCATTGGCAGGTTTTTTTTCTTGGTGAGCAAAAAGACTCTAGAATGTAAGTCTATTTTTAGACCAAAAATATTAAATTTAAGTGATTTTGTGCATAAAACAAGCAAAAAATCTGCCAATGGGGTAAGCAAATTTTTCTTGAATTTTTCTTGAATTTAGTGTTTAAGAAAAATATTAAAGATTTTTTGATTACCCCATTGGCAGATTTTTTTCTTGATAAGCAAAAGGACCCAAGAAAAAAAGTCTAATTTTTAGACCAAAAATATCAAATTTAAGTGATTTTGTGCATAAAACAAGCAAAAAAATAAAAAATAAATCTGCCAATGGGGTAAGCCAATTTTTCTTGAATTTTTCTTGAATTTAGTGTTTAAGAAAAATGTTCAAGATTTTTTGATTACCCCATTGGCAGATTTTTTTCTTGATGAGCAAAACGACCCAAAATAAGTCAAATTTTTAGACCAAAAATATCAAATTTAAGTGATTTTGTGCATAAAACAAGCAAAAAAATAATAATAATCTGCCAATGGGGTAAGCCAATTTTTCTTGAATTTTTCTTGAATTTAGTGTTTAAGAAAAATTTTCAAGATTTTTTGATTAGCCAATTGGCAGATTTTTTTTTTTTGCTTGTTTTATGCACAAAATCACTTAAATTTGATATTTTTGGTCTAAAAACTAGACTTATTTTCTTGAGTCGTTTTGCTCATCAAGAAAAAGCATCTTAATTTTTACTGAAAACAAGACAAAAATACTACGATTTTTTTCTTGAAAATAATTTTTTGCAGTGTAGATGTACATGCATGTTTTCTCACCTGTAGACAGAGCAATTATACCTGAGCTAATGTATGTTAAGTAAACATAATAGATTTTCTGTCATTGTAATGTAATGAGTCATGCATTCCCTTGTATTTCAGGAGCTGAAATTGTCTAGTCACACTTGTGTTTTATTTTGACAATTCTCCTTATAGCTGCTCCCACATATCTGCTGTATAAATATTACTTTGACTCCCATAATCTGCTCTGTCTCCTCCACAGCTGTTATTCGCTTCCTCCCAGAACAGGCATTTCCATATTATTCAATTACCTTCCCAACACATCACGGGCATAATTGGATCAAACACGTCTCCCAGTTTAGCGGGATAGTCAATTGGGCTGGGACCAGGGAAACTAAACGGGTTAAAGCTCATGGTTACAGAATGTCCCAGATGATATGCCGGTGAAGCTAAACAGGTTGTGGTCTATTGCCTCATACGTGCAGTCGTGTCTTACCAAAGCTAAATTGGCCTCACCGCACTTTCCCATAGCGTGCGTGATCAATGATAGCACCTGATGATTTACCGGAGCGGTGCTGAATGTCTCTGGTCCAGAGGGCACTGCGTGATTATTTTTCCTTGGTCGGGGCGTTGAAGTGTAATTTGTCCACACTGGCTGTACAGAACCTTCCAGAGATGATGATGATGACTCAAGCCAGTTTTTAAGAAGGTGGGCATTGGATGGCCTTTGTGGGTTTTCTCATACTGCATCATACTGCTTTGCTTTGTTTTGCCTTTCTACCCAGAGTAAGAAGTTGATTTCGTATCGGTTTTAACATTTGTATTTACATTTATACATTTGGCAGACCCTTTTATCCAAAGTGATCTACAGTCAATACAAGGTGTATGGAGATTAAAATTTTTTTCTTGTTTTTAGTACAAATATCAAAAAATTCTTATTTTTGTATTTTCTTGATGAGCAAAATGACCTTAGAAAATAAGTCTAGTTTTTAAACAAAAAATATACAATTTAAGTGAATTTGAGTTCAAAGCAAGGAAAATAATCTGCCAATGGGGTAAGAAAAAAAATCTTGAAATAAGTTTACTGTTTTAAAAAACACTCAATTCAAGAAAAATTTTCTTACCCCACCGACAGTTTTTTTGCTTGTTTTAATATTTTTTTGTCTAAAAACTAGACTTATTTTCTTAAGTCATTGCTCATCAAGAAAATACATCTTGATTTAAGAATTTTTAGATATTTGTACTGAAAACAAGACTAAAATACTAAGTAATAAAGTCATTTTTTTGCAGCGTACTTCATATAATTCAGTACCTACTATTATACGCAGCCTTAGTTATGATTGGGCAAGTTATAAATTTACTTGCAGTGCACCTTGTTATTGCCAAATCTAATGCTGTGTACAAAAAAAGAAATGCAGAATTTTTGATACTAGCACTAGCAGCGAGGGCATTAAAGAGTACCTATTGTCAGATTTACGTTTTTACATTTCCTTTGGTGTGTAAGTGTGTATTAGTTCATGTTAACGATATGCAAAAGGTACAAACCCCAAAGTAAACGATGACGTGAGTTATCGTCTCCAAACATAAATCTCTTTTCTTGGACTACAACAAACACACGGATTGTAGGCAACAGTTTACTTCCTGGGATTGGTGATGTAGACAAGACCGATATTATCATAATTCCTCCCGCTTCAGACTCTCAGCCTGTAAGTTAACTCCTGTTAGCATTGCATTGTTACCGAATCTTTCCAACATGGTAAGGAGCGTCACATTTCCGGCTGACATCAGAGGTACTCAGGCCAATCACAATGTAGATATTAGCTGGCCAATCAGGGACACAGCGCCTTTCAAATCTAAGCTTTTCAGAAAGAGAGTGAAATCTGGAGCTACAAAAATGTACAGTATGTGGAAAATAATGTGTTTTTTAACTAAACCACGTGAACACATACCAAATACACAAAAATAATGTAGGTTTTTAGCAATGAAATAGGTGCACTTTAAGACGACGTTGAGCCCCATATATGGTAAAGACGATGACAGCTGATACAGCTACACTCTAAAAAATTTGCTGTAATTTTGCAGCTGGTTGCCAGTAACTTACTGTAGAAGATAAAGTAAAAAAATGTTTAACTTTGAACAAAATGTTGCCAGTAAATAACATAAATGTAAAATCTACAGTAAGTTACTGGCAGCTTGTTGCCAGTAATACCCATTAATATTGTAATTTCTACAGACATTTTTTACAGTGTAGATGATCAGTCACATGGGATTACGTCAGAATTTATTTGGCAAATGCGTTTCCACCTCCAATTATTTGCATACTCTTTTCCGCCACCTCAAGAGAGCATACATTTTTCATAAGATTTTTATTCGAAATTTGGCGTTTCCATCACTTGTTTTAATGCAATTTTACGGCTAATGCCTTCAAAATGCGCCAAAAATCAGGGTGATGGAAACCCAGCTATTGTCAAAAAAAGGTAAAAAAAATTCCCAAGCTGTCACTGGGGCAGTACCCTTTAAAAAGGTCCCATTACGTACCATTTAGTATGCATATATGCATTTGGTACCAGTATGCTACCCCTGAGGTACTAATATGAAATTTTTAGGTTCAATGGTTTTGAAAGGGTACCAGCCCAGTGACAGCTTGGGATAATTTTTTGACCCTTTTCAGACAGTGTAGATAGTGTATGTACAAACAGGGCCGGAGTGGGACCACTTTTCAGCCCGGGAGTTTCAGGCCCAAGACCGGCCCACTTTTTCTATGGTGGAATTACAAATTAGCACTTTTGCCAAATTGGATAAATGAAGCAACAGTTCAGCACTTACTTTTGTGTAGTTTTTATTAATACCATGGTTCAAAAAATAATGTAAAGGTTAAATATTAAGTATGGAATAATTGACGACGGGCCATTGAATTATAAGAAAATAATGCACACCCAAGGTGCAATGCGGCACGACGCGAAGCGGAGTGCCATTACACCGCGGGTGTGCAATATTTTCAAAAAATTCAAAGGACCGGAGTCAATTATTCCTCTTATACCACGGTTACCACAAACATTGGTCTGGTGCCTATTTAAGACATTTGACAAGTTAGGTGTGCGGTTATCAGAAATTAATGCATACCCACGGAACATTTCTAAGCCAATCAGAATACAGCATTCAACAGACCCGTGGTATAATTAAATAATAATATACATATTCACTACAAAAATATTTAGTAATTAAAATAAAATAATAATAAAAAGTAATTTTACATACACTGATCAAGCTTGAGTTTTGTTATCAATATTAAACTGCATAATATATATAGTCTATGAATCGCCATGTATTGGGTGATACACAAAAGGCTAATGTTTTTATAAAATTTAATATTTTGCTTGTGAATATGTAGACAACGGTAATAGCCGAATAATTAAGTTGCTAATGCTAATCATTACTAGGCAAATCTCTCTTTGCCTGTCGCCACTTGTGTTTGTCCTCTTGAAAATAAATCGGTAAGCTTGGCACATTTGGCAGCATCCTCCTCCAATGTTTTTCTTTACTTTAACCTGGCTTTTACAGCCCCTCCTGGCCTCTTCCTCCCACCCATCCTCCCTGAAACGTGTATCGTTAGGGCCGGCCCAGCCTACCTGAGAAGAGTTTTGGAAAAGACTCGCTATGGACCGAACCAACTCTATGGGAGGGGAGGGGGGAACTCACTCACATGGTACAACCCATGCAGAGGCTGCGTGCTGCGGTGTCAGAATAAGGAACGTGTGTAGTGCTATTTAAGAGAAGATAGACTCACTAATGTGACAAATGTAAAAAACAAAAACCTCGATCGGCCCAAAAGTTAAGCGGCCCATCGGGAATTCTCCCGGTTCTCCCGATTACCCACCCCCGGCCTGTGTAAAAACAAAAGTGCAAGTATTGCAAATAACAGGTGCATAAATGTAAAGACTATAAACATTTGTATCTTTTAGCCTGTGGTTTAATTCAAACAGAGTATAGACCGTTTCAGCAGTAACAACATAAACAAGCGGCTGTCGCGGTCCGCATGAACTTCTGGTAAACTCTGCTAAGAATAAATAACAACAAAGTTCTTTAAACGTAGTTTATTTATATAACAAGCAAAAAAACAACACATAGATTACATAGGAAACCAAAACATTTATTATTTTCGACGAGTCATTTGTTCAAGAGATCAGTTTAGCAACTAGTTAGACCATTAAAAAAACGACACCAGAAGTAAGGTTCGGATCCAGACGTGTATCACGTGCGTCCGATGAAACCGTCTATACTTCAATAAGGATCTATGTTAGTTCCTCCCAAAAGAGTGGTCTTGGATTTGTGTGTGTCATACTCCAGATGCATTCAGCGTTACCGCTTTTAGCCCCTCTACATTAACACCCTCTTCACATGTGAAATGAGTAATGGGTCTCACACAAGCTGTGAGTTGACTGTGGGGTCAAACACAGTTAACATCAACACATCCTTTAGCACAGGCTCTTGGCCAAGTCTGCATTATACTATCACTAATTCACAAAACAATTGTTACTGTTAGATATACTATATAAATAATGTCTTTCTGTGTATTAAAATGATTTTATTATTTCTATATAAACTAAGCCTTGCCACAAACGTGAAGATTTTAAGCCTGATTTGCGATCGAAAGAGGGGGTGAGCCCCGTTTAGTTTACCGTAGCCGATTATTTTACCGTAGCTGATTTTTTGTTAAAAAAAATAAACTCCGGTGTGTGGTGTCATTGCCATTATTTTGCTGCTCCTGATCGTGTTGGAGCCTTCCTGATCCCAACTCTTGAAAAAAAAACAAAGTTTAAAAAATGTATAAAAAATCAGTGTCTTTATCTTTCTGGGATCATGAGCTAATCTGAAAATAATAGAGGTACTATGTGCTCTCATCGTATTAGAGTCACAAACGCCTCTTTGGCGCCCTGAGGCTAATATGGATCGCTTACATTACTGGTTCTCATAAATTAAGGCAGGTTTTTTGTTTAAATAATGTGTACATCATAGCTCTTGGCTAAAAGAGTAAACTGTGCTGGTTTAATAAGTTGTGAAACTCTCTCTCTCTCTCTCTCTCTCTCTCTCTCTCTCTCTCTCTCTCTCTCTCTCTCTCTCTCTTTCTTTCTTTCTCTATGATTAATAAGCTTATGGTAATTGGGTTGGAATGTCCTCTGAGTAAAACAGATATTTTTCTTCTAATTTACAAGACAAATTACCCATCGTCAATAATATTTTGCCTAGAGAAATCTTTGATCTTGGCTTTGTGTGTTTGCACTTTTAATCAAAATACATATGCAGCATTTTTCTTTATTAATGAAGCACAGTTCGCAGTAAATTTTCCTCATTGCCTGGTTGCGTCGTGCCGATTTTTATATTTTAATTACTGCGTTAGATGTTTTGTGTTTTAGAAACTGCAAAGGAGTTTGGCACAAGTCCTGTGATTAATGTAAATGCGTGAAGTGATGTTTGCCAGGTAAGATGGATTAGCATTATCCACAAACATCAATTAAACAATGAAAGAACTTTAGAAATAAAAAAAACATCTTTGCATCACACTGGAGATAGTTTGTCTTTTGCAGTTTTTCCTAAGCTCTAATTGATGATTGCTTGGGTTTGTGATAATTAATATGAGACTATGTAGATGTCAGGCCAAGCTGAAGAGTTTGAGAGAAGCTAATAAAGAATATTATTGTTTCTGTATTGTGGGCGACTGAAAAGGAAGCATTGTCATGTGCAACATGATATCATGTTATTTTATCACACTTCTGTTTAGGGATTTGAACAGACTTCAAAATCTAAATAATACAGTTTGATGTGTGACATAATCTGTGCAATGCATTGTGGCTTTTTTGTGAATTTTGGTTGATGATAACACCAATACACCAATTTAAGTTAATTTAACATATGTACACTATAAGAAAAGATGTGTTCATTTTTTTTACACATTTTTTGTGTGTAATGCTATGTAGCACATTTTGTCATTTTGTGTTAAAATAAATAAAAATTACAACACAAGTTGTGTTAAAATTAACACAAAATGTGTTGTTCCAATAAAAACACAGATATGTGTCTGTTTTGGGACAATGAATTTAGGGCCAGATTTACTAAATAGGGCAAATTAGCACTAGAGCGCAATTCCAAGAAAGCACCAACGGGAATGGTAATATCTGCGGTTTATTTACTAAAACAAAGGCAATTTACTACACTGAAAAAAATGATTCTGTGCCTTAGTAAATTTACCTTAAAAGAAATTATTAAATTCTATTAAAAAAATGTAAAAAGTAAAAATAACACAAAAAATTTAAGTTAATTCTAAATTAACAAATTATTGAGTAAATTTCACTTAATTTTATTATGTAAAATCCACCCAATTTTGTAAACAGGAAATTTTGTGTTGAAACTACTTAAATTACTTAAGTAAATATAACTAACTAGGCAGTGGGCTTGTACTTCCCAGCATGCTTTGCATGGGACTGCATCTGGAGAGTAAAATTTGAAATTAAACGCTAGTTAGTGTTTCAGGTTAAATTATCATTGAGATTTAGAAGAGTTTCTATTTCTGTTTTGAGTTTTGTGGTTACCATAATTCAGAAGAGTGGTGCATGTGTATAGACAATAGGTGACACGATGAAAATCATGATGTAAAAAGTAACTGTGCTTATGCCAGTACTGAGACTTACTGAGTCTCTTCTTACTTGCTCAACATAATGTGGCAGTTTAAAATGTGGAAAGTTAAGATTAGAATAAGAGATTAAAAAACGATTAGATTAAACTTCATTTTAGTATGTAGAATTTAAACCGTTAAATTGATTTGGTTGCACATAATTAATTTTAGCGTACTGAACATAAAAAATTGAGTAAATTCTACTCAAAATAATTATGAATATAATTAATCTGAAATTACTTATAAAATATAAGTACACTCAATTGATAAATTATAAGTACACTCAACTTAAAAAATATATCTGGAGTTAGATAAATTAAGTGTGTGCATCTTCTTGTCATAATAAAGTAAATTCAACATAACATTTTTTTCAGTGTAATTGCAGCACAAATTAGTTCAGGGTCTCAAATAAGCAAAGCTGATGATCATCAGGTGCGGGGGATCTACTAACACCTGATGCGCTTGAGTTCAGCACCACAATTACCTTAGCAGAAAATTCGGGGTGTGAAATCCCAGCTAACGAAGCGGGAGACTGCATTCAAATAACATGCGGTCTTGGCCACAAAAGAGCGTGTGCACACTGCAGGAAGTAAGTGCGCAAGTGTCCCATGTCTTAAAACAGTGCAGTGCCCTTAATGCATACTAAACACACCCTTTCTCAAATACCACTTTGGAGCGGTATTCAAGGCTAAGCGTATCCCATCATGCATCATGTTCTGGATGTAAATCGTGAGACTTTTGGTCAAACCTCCCTAGATGTCATGGAAACTTTTAATTGTTAGTTAATAAAAGGATTGCACATATTTTGGTATTAAAACGGAAAGTGTTCCACATTTCATTGGTGCAACCATTGTTATGTATTTTGCAAAACATCTGCAATTGCTTTTATCACATTAAAACAACATTAATGATGTTGTTTATTTAGGGACTATTGAATAAACAATAAGTTGCCTGCACAAAATTAGAGTTTTTTTTACTGATGCAAAGAATTCTGCTTTTGAAAGTTTCAGATAAGTGTAGATAATAATCTTTAAATGTTAATTTATTTGTGTATGTGTTCATTTTATTTAAAGAAAAACTTATATATATTTTAAGTAGCTTAATAAAAATGTGTACGTTTTGGTTCAAATTGCTGCCACTACATGGATTACACTTGCTAATTGTGTCCCATGGGATGAATAACTCTCCATGCACGCTTGGGATCTTCTCGCCCACTAGAAGACTTAGGACAAATACAGAAAATACTTCATATAAGTAGTCAAGTGTTTAAGTGCAAAGACCACAAGTGTGGGTATTTGGACGCAGCCATACACTCTAAAAACAAACGGTGCTATATAGCACCAAAAGTGGTTCTTTGCTCGTAATCATAGAAGAACCGTTTTTAGTGCCATATAGCACCGGTGAAGCACCTGTGTAGAACCATATAGTGCTATGTAGAACCAAATGTGGTGCTATAGTGGTTCTATATGGCCCCATACACTGAAAAGAAAAACAAAAATCGAAGGTTTACAAGAAGTTTTGAAACACCTGGTAATGTGTGACTTCTAGTGACCCCTCTTTTATTTCCTCTAGCAAACAAAAAAATAACATGATTTCGCAAACAATATTTTTGAATAATAGGCTCTGTCATTCCAACGCTAGAATTTGTACATATTTTATGAGTTGGCTGATTCGTATCAATTCATACGACCACATTCATAAGTTTTGATACGATTTGCCTTGAGCCCTGTGACGTTGGGGTTAGGGATTCGGTTTTGTTGTTTTGCACTTCGTATGAATTGGTACGAATTAGCCAACTTGTAAAATATGTACGATTTCTCATCATGAGATCAGGTTGGGCATTCCAAATAATGCCTCTTCTATCAGCAACAATTGCAGCCATTTCAAGTGCAAAATGTTTTAAGACATGCTTCTTCGGCATTAAATAATGGTGCAAATATCACACAAACATTAGTAAATAGCGTTGCATGATTCATTTAAATAATCTCCTTTTATAAATTTTGCATCTGAAAGGTAAACTCCTAGAAATGCATATACAATAAGGTCAGTCACAAAAATAACTAGATCACAACTTTTCAGTAAGTCTTAGTCGTTATTGAACACCCAAATGACGGTTTGCGCTAGCGCAAGCTGTTAGTAAATTTGGAACTTAGTGTGTTGTCCCAAAACGAACACTTGTTTTGTTGTTTTTAACACATTTGTTTAGAGACCTAATATATCATATTTAGTATACTGTACTTGAAAGTGAACGCTTTTGACTTAGGCTAGCAACCACTCAGAATACCATAACAACAACAAAAAAAAACTACACTACAACACCCTACTAATCACTCACAACACAATCACAAAGCATTACGGTGGTGAGTTTCCATGTGTTATTTTTGCTGATTGTTAAATGTACACTAACTGGAGTGCCCTAATCAGGGTGCAATGTTAACTGAGACTGAAAACACACACACACACACACACACACACACACACTTGATGCAGACCTTGTTTACAGCACACATACACCAGTACATACTAGCTGCCATCTTATGACAAGCGCTAACACAGTCGCCATTAGAACAATACACAAACCATCTGCAGACCAGATTTAATCTGATCCAATTAGCATAACATTTGCATTGATTAATCCACAGAAATGTGTCGCATATTATAACTTTTGAATGAGCCATTTCTTGCCAAATAATAAACTGATGCTACTGCATTGCAAATCATGGAAATAAGGGGGGAGAGAGAGAAAGAGAGACATAGGCAGATAGAGAAGAAACAAGAAATGGAGTCACAGCATGCACAAAATTCTCTACTACATTCAAACTTTTTTTGTACTCCTTGGTACTACTTTTTTGTTGTTGCCCTTTTTGCAATAAATCCTGCTTTATCCATAAGGAACGCATGCAATGTTTGCTCAGAGTTTTGGTCATAATGAGGTATCTTAAAAAGAGCTGGCATAATGTTGCTGCCCACCTCTTGAAATAGATGTTTTCAATACTTTAATATGCCGTATTGGTAGGTAGCTAACTAGATTTTGAAATAGAGCTGATTTCCATACGGGCAGATTTTTCCAAAGAAATTTTACCTTGTTGTAGACACCAAGGAGCAGACGCGTTTTGTTATTCATTTTAACACCAGCCTCAGCATTACATTACGTTATATTAGCATTGCATTGCCCTTTATTTTCTCGCCCATTGCAACTAACACTAGATTTTTCTACACACAATCCCTGGAGCAAGCTATGGTTACACGTCTTGCTCAGGGCACAATGGCAGTAGCTCATGAATAGACCGCTTACCACACTACACTCTAAAAAATGATGTGTTGGATTTACTTAAAATATATATGCACCATTTTTGCATCACACTTTTTAAGTATTCCCAACTTTGATAGTTTTACTTAAAATTTACAAGAAAACCTGTGTTTTATTTACTTAAATTTTTAAGTAAAGAATGATGATGAACTCAAATATTTAAGTTCATATAACACATATTTTCTTGTTTATTTTAAGTAAAATTATTCCAAGTTGGGATTACTTAAAATATATATGCACCATTTTTGCATCACACTTTTTAAGTAAATCCAACACATATTTTAGAGTGAAGTTGGAGCAATTTAGTATACCCAATTCAGCTAATCTGCATGTTTTGGACTGTGGGAGTGTTCACAGAAAGGTCTCCTGAACAAAGTCTTTGTCTGACCTAGCTCTTGCTTGAATCAGAGACCTTTTTGCTGTGAGGAAACAATGATGCGCGCTAACCCACTGTGTTGCCCTCTACACTGAGCACACACTTCTCAATCATGGTAACAATGAACAAACATAATTTTTTTCAAAATAACTCTAAATACAACATTTAACTAACATTAACAACATATCAACATAAATAAAGCCAGCAAACATTAAAACAGTCATATTTTTTAGTAAATATTAACCAAAGAAGTGAACATGTCGCAATGCATGCTGGGAACTATTCAGACCATTGTTTTTTTTTAAATTGCTTGTTCAGATTACTCAATTTGGCAAGTTGGGCAAACAAATTGGACAAAAGCTTAAAACTCCAGTCAACAAATGATATTTGTTAGCAGGATGATTATGCTTATTTCATTCAGTGAACACAAATGAATGAACTGATGCCCTTCAACAAGAAAAACTTTGTTTTTTGTTAAAATAACATTTTGAAGTTGGATTTTTTACAGGGCATGTGCTTCACAAAATGGCTACGACAGATGTCATAATTTTTGGCTGGAAAGGCATCATGGGAAATCACATGGCTCTATAGTTACTTAAAATGTTATGCTAGATTTACTTAATTTTGATGCAATTGTTATAGTAGTTAGCATTACTTATGTTTTTTCATTTTATTTTTGGATACATTTAAGTTCAACTGGTAACTTAAATTTTTGTGTTACACATACTAAATATGGTAAGTAGAGGTTGAAAAGTTATAAATACTAAGTTTTTTGTGTTTAATCCAATTACTTTCATAAGTTATGGTTGTTCAGCCAACGAATCGTTTTTTAGAGTGTAGCCTGGGTTTGTGCTGAAGCAAGTAATCATTATAGTGTATTTTGATATATACTGTACAGATTTTGTATAGACGGCCGTGACATGAAGCCTACCTTAATTTCAATATACTTAGTAAAACACTTTACAGTTGCAAAAACCACAAAACCTTGTCTCTCAATAGCGCTTTCAATAGTTTCATTTGGAGAATACACAACAATAACTTTTTCCCCACACATGGGCATTCTATTTTCTAGATCTTTATGAGTTTGGATTGCTTATGTCTGGCCGGCAGTACACGACATATAACAATGAAAATAGCCTTCATTCAGTGCTGTGACACTTAAAGCATTACATGGTCAGAGTGAAAATAAAGAAATAAACCAACCATTCCATCAAAATACGATTATTATAAGACGATTTTATATTAACATGTTATTATTAGGTGCTTGTACTTATGTACTGTATACTGTGTGGCATCATTAACTCATTCCCCACCAGCAATTTTTTGAAAAGTTGCCCGCCAGCATTTTTTGTGATTTTCACAAAAGTTTCACAAAATGCCTTTTACGAAAATGTTCTTCTAAAAATATATAAACATACAAATATATCAAATGAAAGAACAGACCCTCTGTTTTCACAGACAAACAAACAAACAAAATGGGTAAAAATGTTTCATCCTATTTATATTTTTTTCTGCTTATAAACTCTTAAATACGGGCCTTTTTCTTATAGACAATTTTTTGCAAAAAGCTGAAATAATTGCATTTTTGTGAAGGAATTTTGTTAGAGATCTGATTCAGAACGATTATCAAAACATACACGGAGTTTAAAATTAGTACTTTTTTGCTTCAGTTTTTTATAAATTAGCTAGGTCTGAATAAACGCAAAAATAAAACCTCATCAGGAACATGTGTATTTAATGCAAATGTTTTCTCTTAACTTGACGAGATAACTCGTCAGTTTCACAAGAGATAACTCGTCAGTGGTGGGGAAAGAGTTAATTTTGCTATGGTAGGTGTAATGTATTTTTTTTAGGATGCGATTATGTTTCTATGTGACCCTGAGCCTAGCAATCACATTTATAAAATATTTTTATTCTTTTTTCTATAGTGTTTTATGAGAAAACATTATTGGAAAATCTATTATTGTTAGCCTTAATTTTGTCTTTTAGAAGCAGAATTGAAAGCTGCAATATACAAAGATTCACTAGTCAGAGTAAAGAGTAAAATTATTTTATTTTTGAGCTAGACCATTTGAGGAGAAAGGCAAAGAAACATTGTGATTCATACACATGTTTTTTTTCCAATTGAAGATTGTAGTCTGTTATAGGATACGTAGGAAAGAACAAAAGGGCCATTTTGAAAATTACACTTGATGTCATGCAATGCAGTCGAACCTTTGCTAAGCTCCGCCCCTTGATTACTGTTGCCCATTCAGACAAACTTTATAGGACACCCTAGGAATACACTAAATATTTCAGTGAATAGCTTTATTTTTAATCAAATTTACTTAGAAAATGATTGAACACAAAATATGTTTTCCGAGTGTTATGTAAACCTATGTGCATCATTTTATGTCAAAATACATGTCTGCTGCACACGTGTTGAAAAGGTTCATGATAAAACAGATGCTCACGTTCACAAAATACTTGCAAGACACTAACTTAACACTAAATTCTGATTACACAAGAGATTAAGCTAGTATCTGGCAAAAGCGAGCCTCTCTTTTATCGTGAACCCCTTTCAAAGCTTTTGCATGTATTTTGACATAACGCATAAGGCAACATAGGTTTACATGACGAGCCGAACACATATTTTGACATGATGAACCACACATGACCTTCCCATTTATGCACCCTCATAAAAGAAGTACCCAGCCGCCACTGGTTACTATTATAAATTAACTTTATTTATTTGTATTTTATTCACTTTTAAGGCTTGCATTACTATAAGGTACTGCGCACACTAAAGCGTTTACGCCGGCGGACGGCATATATTTTCAATTGTTTCCAATGGAAGCGTGGCACTTTTCAAAAAAGCCAGCAGCTTTGTGTTTTTCCGTGTTTAGCGCTGAATGCAGAAAGTTGAAAAATATAACATTTGGGTGAAAATCTCAGCTCGTCACTGTCACTCAGCCGTCCAATCACAGTGGAGCAGGGGCGAGACGAATACCACAACAACCTATCGGCGCATTGTTCAACGATTTGTAAACAAAGCAGAAGTATCAATGAAAATGAAAATGAAGCCACGTTTATACGCTTTAGTGTGCACGTCCCACCTAATGCTTAGCATAGAGTCTATTGTAATCATAATTTTCTCAGTGATACTGTAAATAAATTTGAAACTTCCTTCACTAGCTTGACCTAAATGTTTTTATGTGCGAGGTTAAAAAAGATGTAAAGTATCCAATCCATCTTAATATAAACAAATCACAACTGTTAAAACTCCTTTGCAACAAACCTTCGGCAAGCATCTGACCAGAGCGCACCTCCTTGCTGACTCTACCAGATGTTTGCAATTGTTATAATGTGATTACTTTAAATGCAGTCAAAATTATTACAACTTAGATAAGTTACCTAATTAATGCTTATACTTAAAGTAATCATAGGTATATGAACTGTAATTTATTTCCCGGCATCTGTTGCCTAAACACATACCAACAAGGGGATAAACAAACACAAATTAGTCCTGTAAGAAAATTAGCTTAAAGACCCGCTGAAGTGCTGTGAAATGCACGGCTTGCTTCAGTGATGTAATTACCACTGAAAGTTAAGGTGGGAAATATTGAGTGCCCCCCCACCCCCTTTTAAAAAACACAGTTAAAAAATCCAACTTCAAATGTTCTCCCAACAAAGCTAATTAAGTTAAATTATTTTTTTTTGTTAAAGGGGGTCAATTTCTTATTTTGTGTTTACTGAATGAAATTAGCATAATTATCCTGAATGATCAACTCTTGGGTGATGCTTATATCTTCTGAATGAAGCACACTAGTTTATAGATATCCTTTTGGCTTACAAACGAAGAGCTCAGATGCAAAAGGCGCCCTAATGCAAAAAAAATAGATCTGTTTTATCAAATACCTTTGCTTCAAATGCACCATTGAAGCCTCTTAGCAGCACCTATAGAGTGGGATGGTAAAGCGCACTTTTTAGATATTCAAAGGCTGTGTCTGAAATAGCCCCCTATCCCCTTATTCACTATTTTTCAGTCAAATGATCTTAAAGGAATAGTCTACTCATTTTCAATATTAAAATATGTTATTACCTTAACTAAGAATTGTTGATACATCCCTCTATCATCTGTGTGCGTGCACGTAAGCGCTGGAGCGCGCTGCGACGCTTCGATAGCATTTAGCTTAGCCCCATTCATTCAATGGTACCATTTAGAGATAAAGTTAGAAGTGACCAAACACATCAACGTTTTTCCTATTTAAGACGAGTAGTTATACGAGCAAGTTTGGTGGTACAAAATAAAACGTAGCGCTTTTCTAAGCGGATCCAAAAGAGGAACTACACTGTATGGCGCAACAGCACTTTTGGGAGTACTTCGACTCGCCTGAAAAGTCCGCTCCCCTTCGCCTCTCATAATGGTATTGGGTGGGTGTTACTGCGCTGAGTCGAAGTACTTCCAAAAGTGCCACCACGCCATAAAACACAGTTCCTCCTCTAAACCCGCTTAGAAAAGCGCCACGTTTTATTTTGTACCACCAAACTTGCTCGTATAACTACTCGTCTTAAATAGGAAAAACGTTGATGTGTTTGGTCACTTCTAACTTTATCTCTAAATGGTACCATTGAATGAATGGGGCTAAGCTAAATGCTATCGAAGCGTCGCAGCGCGCTCCAGCGCTTACGTGCACGCACACAGATGATAGAGGGATGTATCAACAATTCTTAGTTAAGGTAATAACATATTTTAATATTGAAAATGAGTAGACTATTCCTTTAAGCTTGCTGGAAGCGCTGCGGGCGTCATTCTCCACAGGGACTCAAACATTTATTTCGGCGTGACTTGCAAGTTTCAGTGGACGAGTAACACCTACCTTTGTGTGTACATAGTCCACTATTTACCGTATTTTCCGGACTATAAGTCGCTCCAGAGTATAAGTCGCATCAGTCAAAAATGCGTTTTAAAGAGGAAAAACATACGCAGTGGACTATACGTCGCGTTTTAGAAAATGATTTCACAAAATCCAAGCCAAAGAAACAGATATTTAATCTGGAAAGGCAAGTTATTCAATTAAACAATAGCTGTCAGGGTGTGGTGATGGATAGAACCCAATCGCAGACAGCTCGTAACTAAAAGACGTTTTATTAAAACATAAATACCCTCGAGGGGGCAAACAGTGACAAAACTAGAAAATAATCATGACTAGGACAAACAAGGCACACGCAACAGTATCTTACGATACACAATGAACCGGCACAGGACAGCAAACACAATGGCATTAAATAGGGAAAACTAAACTAGGGAACAATGACAAACAGGTGGAGGGAATTAACTAATCAAGAGTTAACAAAGAAACAGGAGGGTAAGGTTAAGACTAAAGACAGGAGAGCATGCGGTACACCAAACATAAACACAGACCACATGACTCTCCACACAGACACAGAACACGTATACGGGGGTGTCAGGATCCCGGCACCAGAAACAAGACAAAATACACTTAATAACATTCGGGATCCTGACACTACCCTTCCCTTAAGGGTTGCCACATGGCAACCCAACACAACAGTACATGGCAAAAACAATAAACAAAGTCCAACGGCCAGAAGGCCGACAGTGCCCAATGTCCGGACCCCCGAAAACAGAAGGCGGGACAGACGGTCTCCGCCCAGGAAGTGGGCCCGGAACCCAGCACCGCTCGGCCCGCCGACCTCAAACAAGACACAGGACATGCCGTACAGGAACGCTCGCGGGGCTCACTGACCAGTGAGCATCCCGGAGCTTGCTGGCCGATCCTCTGTCGCGGGGCTCGCTGAACAGAGCTCCGTCGCGGCGACAGTCCGACGTACAAACACTCCCACGGGATCCGCCGACCAGGAACTTCCCGCGAATCTCATCGACCAGTAGCCCTACCGAAGACGCCACAGATCAGGAACACACCCGCGGGGCTCACTGCACGGCCACAGGAACACAACGGCACAGACAACGGCAGGACGGGGCAGGACTGGACAGACATCAGGACAAAGCAGGACTGGACGGACAACAGCAGACTCGAGGACATCAGGTAAAAAACAAAACAAAAAGAGCTGTCTGCTGGGTTCCAGAATGGCCGGTTCATTCTGTCAGGGTGTGGTGATGGATAGAACCCAATCGCAGACAGCTCGTAACTAAAAGACGTTTTATTAAAACATAAATACCCTCGAGGGGGCAAACAGTGACAAAACTAGAAAATAATCATGACTAGGACAAACAAGGCACACGCAACAGTATCTTACGATACACAATGAACCGGCACAGGACAGCAAACACAATGGCATTAAATAGGGAAAACTAAACTAGGGAACAATGACAAACAGGTGGAGGGAATTAACTAATCAAGAGTTAACAAGGAAACAGGAGGGTAAGGTTAAGACTAAAGACAGGAGAGCATGCGGTACACCAAACATAAACACAGACCACATGACTCTCCACACAGACACAGAACACGTATACGGGGGTGTCAGGATCCCGGCACCAGAAACAAGACAAAATACACTTAATAACATTCGGGATCCTGACAATAGCAGGCTGAATAGATGTCCGTACATGTTAAAGTAACATAAACAGTTATTAACATGATACACAATAGCATACAGAACATACCTGGGAGGCTAAATAGGGTAAATTAACACGACAAGCCAAATCAAGTTAAAAAAAATCCCGAAGTCATTCCGCATCACTGAATCCATTGAATTATATAAATACAGAAGCAACATAGAGCGGACTCTCGCGGCTGTAGACGGTAATGGTTTCTCTTGGTTCATGTGAAATAATTTTGCCGTATAAGTTGCACCTGAACTTAAGTTCCAGGTCCCGCCAAACTATGAAAAAGTGTGATTTAAAGTCTGGAAATTACGGTAAGGGTATAGGGAGCAATTTTGGACACAACCATAAGGATTTACAGGAAGTGCACTCTATAGATAGCACTGAGAGGTTTTTTTGCCAACTGCCATAGTTGTCTGCTCTACGTAGATCTAGCTTTCTTCTTAAGATCAATACATTCACGTGAACTCTTATAGCATATCACAGCATCCGCAACTCACCTGTGCTGAATTCCCTACTGCATTTACCCTCCACTTGTGATGTTTACCTGTTCCAGGGCCTTACAGACACACTGATATCTTCCCACTGAGTTTTGCAGCGAGCCGGAGCAATCAGACATACACGATCATCCTTTTGAAAAATCAAAGCTGTGCTTCCAGCTGAGCCAAGTTTGATATCCAAAGGCGGGCTGTCCGGTCAGCCGTATCTCTGCACAGCTTTGATGAGGTGAAGTCTCACGCTGTTACGGCGGATGAATATTTATTTTCGTGACACATTCTCAATTTGCTTCCATCATTTGATGGTCTGATTCGTATTTTTAATGCCAACGACATTTATAAATTTCCTTATGATTTTAGATACCAGCATCAAGCTACTGGAGGGTATTTGGGCAGCACTGGGGTTTGTTGAACTCAATGCAATAACCGAAGACTGTATTGCTTTGGTATAGTTTGAAATTTAAGCTAAACGCCTCTCTCTGTGGAACAATGTGACAGAACATTGAGCCGTGATGGAGTCTGGAGTGCATAGCTTGAGGTATTTGATAAGACCTGCACAGGCTTAGCTCTGAGGGGTTACTGAGGTGGGCTTGACAGGATTGTGCGAATCCTCGGGGACTGTCTACCTCTATGATTACAGTTCACTGCTCTCTCTCTCTCTATCTCTCTTTCTTTCTTTCTCTCTCTATCTGTCTCTCTCTTTCTCTCTCAGCTGTTTGACTCTTAAAATAGGACCTCAAGGTCTGGCTGGCTGCTATTCCCAGCTGCAACTAGAGAGATTGCTAAAACTGAGTGACCACTTGCTCTTTTGTTCGCATCCTGCAGGGTGTGAGATGTGGACGATGTCCAAGATGGAGGACCGAGGGCAAAATGCGGCTAAAGTACATGCCTTAGAAAACCCTTTTGTCCTTCAGCGAAGTCGCAGGGTTTACACAATGTGATTTATCCCACTAGGGTGTGTTCCTGGGTCGATATTCTTTGTTTTTCTTGGATGAAAACAATCGTATAGTATGACACACCAAAACCCTATCCCTTACATACTGTATCCTAAAAATCCAATGGAAATCATCGATTGGTTGATATACATATCCAGCATTTTCTCGAACGCGGAAGTAAGTGATGTGACGTATTTCCCTATGTGCAAGAATTTTGGTTTAATAGCCAGCCGGTAGAAAACAGTGTAGTGGGAGCACGCATAAAACATGATTTAAACAGTTAATATTTACTACACCTGCCACATATGAACCAGTGTGAGGATGAAATTAAAAAGTGGATTGATATATGAAGATATATTCAATAATTTCGTGTTGTTGAGGTGATGGGTCTTCAATGCGCAAATATAAAAACACAGAGACATACCAGTATCATTACAATGGGAAAGTCAGTCGAGTGTTTGTACAAGGAATTTACCAAGACTTTGTGTTTTTAACTTTTCAGGGGCTGGTTTAAACTGTCCCTCTGATGTGAGTTTTTTTAAACTGCAGTTTTTAATAGACTTGTTTATGGCGACATGTCGAGCTTCATGTGGTCCGACACAGACGCAGTATCTTTCTCATTCAACACATTGTAAGTTAATTGAACAAACCTTAATAAACATATTAAACTACTACATGTATTGAGTATTGTTTTCGTTTTATGAAAATATTATTACATCGCTTTCTTACGCACTAGGTGAAGACATGAGCTTATGAAATTATTTGCTTACTTTTTAAAGTATTTGCTTTTTCATTTAAAACATAACAAAAGTATGTGCAAACACATTACGAACTAATATAAACATTAACTAAGCAGATTATGTCGTATGTATTCTTTACTGTAATCGCATTTTTGTAATAATATATAGTAGCAGAATAAATAAATCAGCATATTTTTATCAGAATAATATTAGTTGTTTTTAAACAATTATTGTATTTATTGTTTACTGGCAGTTTCTATGAAAGGTTTCACTGGATGGATTTGTAAATACAGATCATGAGTGCATGTGCGCCACACACACATTCAGTTCTTGTGCATGGATTATGGTTAAAACAAATGTTTTGTAAAGATTTACTGCGTTTGTACACTGAAAAAAAAAAGATTCATTCAATTTACTCAAATTTTTTAAGGTAAGTGGTTGCAATCAATTTATTTAAGCTATTTAAACAAAAGGTTTTTTTTCTAATTTTTTTTTTGTTTAAATGTAGCTTTTATGGCAACCCTTAACTGCATAAATTATGTCGGTCTTCCTGGATTTCATAATAAACATTAAACAGCCAGTCAAAGCGGCACACTTCACAATAGACTATATCATTAGTGGCTTACTGCAAGTCATAAACAAGAAAGCTCAAAGATGGCGGCGCCCATGTTTACGTCAAGAA
This sequence comes from Misgurnus anguillicaudatus, assembly GCF_027580225.2. Classification (NCBI taxonomy): domain Eukaryota; kingdom Metazoa; phylum Chordata; class Actinopteri; order Cypriniformes; family Cobitidae; genus Misgurnus; species Misgurnus anguillicaudatus. The sequence goes on along the minus strand of NC_073344.2, from coordinate 20,920,237 downwards.
ACAGGTGGATATATGGGTCAAAACACAAGGCCTGCTGGTAACATGGACATGAATCAGCACACTGTAAAAAATCCTTGTTGCACTTTAATTGACTTAAAAAAAAACATGAATTTACAAATATTTTTAACTTTTAATAAGGAGTTGGTATAAATTGTAAAAATAAAGTTGAATCAGCTTAAAGTCGCAATATAAAAAAAGGAAATTTGTTTTGGAATATTGTAGAATTTTTTACAAATAACTTATCTGTGAGCTTCATTATTTAAAATGTATATATATAAATAGAAACATCTTCAAACGATCTAATCAGTTATTGATGTACGAATTCAAGTCCAGCCCTAACTTTTTTCATTTCAGAAGTCATTTCACGATTATACGTCACCACGGGGAAAATAAGACAATCGCTTCTTTCGTTTCAACCTTATTTTTATAATTTATAGCAACTTCTCACTAGTCAAGAAAGTTAAAATGTATTGTAATTTTAAACTGATTAAACTTAAAAATTAAATTAAAGTGCAACAAGATTTTTTTACAGTGTAGACACCAGTGCTATCGGCAAGTCGAACTATTATTTTTAAAGAATTGACGGATTGACATCATTGTCAAATGAGAAAAGAATGGCCAAGCAATGTTTGTGTGTGATGGACACCTGGTGTGCTTTATACAAATAGATTCTCACAGTTGTGGTGCAATTGCCATCACAAATACAGTGTGTGATGTATCTTTGTTCCTCTCCTATATAAGGGCCCAGATTTAATTTTACATTTACATTTTAACATACTGTATGTGACCCTTTTTATCCAATGGTGAGATTTGGAGCATCAAAGTTTGATTTTAATAATTGATTTCAATCTTTGAAATGACCTAATATTGAAGATATCAAGGTTATATGTTCTCCACATCACGTGAATGATTATGTGTTAAAAACTGTAAATCACAAAACTGGGTTTTTAACTAAAAGATAAGTGTATGATTTTGGTCTAGTACTGTTTCGACCTATATACGAATAAACACAATAAGAGCTGCGTTTAAATCCAAACAAAGGCAAGTGAGGGGAGGGGTTGCTTTTGCCAGATATTTGCGATTTGGCAAATGGCATCTCTGTGGTTGTTGCGTGGGCAGGTGCCACTTCACATTCAACTCCATGCACGAATGCTCCTGTTAATCTCCCACAGCTCCGGGGAGACTACAGATACCTGTGGGAACACACACACACACACACACACACATACGGACTGGCTTGTACAAGGTTTTATAGATGGTAGACTGACTAATGAAGCCGTGGAATTAATCACTGTGTAAAATGCTGGTAAGTGCTTCTGTTCTTCTGCACTGATGGCCACAGTAGGGAGTCATTCATGAAACAGCGGGCACATGGGGCCATGATGTCAATTCCATGGTTGTCGTTTCATATGGCAGAGAAGAAATGTACATCATCTTTATTCTCCAGAAATCTCTATTCACAGCCATGGGGTTTTCATATGATTTGCTGTCATTGTATTCTGCAGGAGTGACAGTTTAGCGTTTGTAAAACAGGCCCAGTTGTAAAAAACTACAATTTATTTAATACAGCATATACTGTAAAATGAACCATTACCAGCTCTCGCCGAAATAGGTGTTTTGAGCAGATTGATCTCACAGAAAGTTGTGTTATAGTCATGCAAAATTTTCTCAATTTATTTGTGTCCATTGCACGAAATTCAACTTTTTTCGTGCCTTGAGCATGAATATCTTTTTTGTGACACTTGCACAAATTTCTATAAATAGTTTTCTCGTGTCTGTGGCACGACTTTCTTTTTCGTTTCATTTTATGTATTGTTTTCTCATTGTTTTTTCCTATTTTCTTATCATTGTCGATTGGGGTTAGAACCACTTTCTGTTACGTTTTTCCCAACCCAAACCTCATCTCTAACCCCAACTCCAGGTTAGAATAGTTTTAAAAGTAGAAGAAAAATAAGTAGAAACCAATACATAAAAAGTACATCCTAACCCAAACCCCAAATCTAATCCCAACCCCAAGCGACAATTATTTAAAAATAGGGAAAACAATACATAAAATAAAATGAAAAAGAAAGTTGTGCAACGGATATGAGAAATTTGTGTGTCCTGAAAAAGACATTCGTGCTCAAGGCACCAATAAAAGCTGAATTTTGTGCCATGAACACAAATAAATTAATACAATTTTACGTGACTATAACACGACTTTCTGTGAGATCATGTTAGTTTTGAGATATTACTCTAGTCTTTGTTACAGGTCTAAGCTTTGTAAACAGCAGCGCAGCCATCAAAAATGCTCTCTGTTTTTCTAACCTCGGGTTTGCTGTATGCACAAAAAACTATATTTATTTACTATTTTTACATATTTTGATATCAATCTTTGCATGACATTTTGAATAATGTGTCTCAGTCAAGGGGGAACCCCATGAAGCCAACAGTGACTTAAACTGCGATTCCAAAAGGGGGTCAATCCCATAGACCGTTATGTTAAAAAGCCCAACTAAATGTGTTTACAGCCTTGTGCAAAAAGTGTTTTTGGTCTGTATAGCTAATTTCGCCCTTCATTAGGGGAGTGATTTTTTTGTACCACATCCGTTTAAAATTCTGCATAATTAAGGGTGTGGCCACTTGATTGACATGTGAACTGCCGCTGCTGTCATTGCCGTCGAGCTAGGTGGATGTGGTTTCAGCAACCAGGCACCTCAGCTTCATTTGACCATTTTCGGTCAAAATTGGTTTGGCAGCTCCGCCAACTATTTGCTTCAAAAAAGCTCTTTACAAAAACTTATAGGTGACGTCATCTGACATCACTTTGTGTTGTTTTAAAGGGGTCATACTATGAGATTTTTTTAAAGAAGTAAAATAAGTCTTTGGTGTCCCCAGATGTAAAGTTTTACCTCAAAATACCCCACAGATAATTTTTGCATGTTAAAATTCCCATTTTGTAGGTAAAAAATGCAAAAATGTGCCATTTTGGGTGTCCTTTAAAATGCAAATGAGCAGATGAAGTGCAAACACTGATATGTAATGATGGTAGTTTGTTGCAATTGAAACTTAATTATGCTGTCAATTCTTTTATTCTTCTTCTTTCTCTCTGCACTAAATGGCAGTGCCGTGGTTGGATAGTCCAGATTAAGAGGGCGGTATTATTGTAATTGGCCTTGCTACTTACGTCACAAAACAGGCGAAATCTGAACAACCTAATTTTTCACATGTTTGCAAAAAATGTCTTACACAAAAAGGTAACTGGGTTGATCTTTTTCAAATTTTCTAGGTTGATAGAAGCACTGGGGACCCAATTATAGCACCTAAACATGGAAAAAGTCAGATTTTAACGCTATGACCCCTTTAACACATCTTATGTTTGCCCTTTTATTTATTTAAACAAAATCAAAACGAAATGACACATAATGTGTTAAAATAACACAAAATGTGTTAAATAGGATATCACAAAACCAGGTGTAAAAAATTAACATATCTTAGAGTGTTGTTACCAAAAAGCTCCATAACACTGGAGAAACATTGGAGAAAAGTTCAGAGATGATGTATTGACATGCATTGACCCGTATATAAAACCTGTCTGCTGTTCTGTTTATCAACAAGAGAGTTCAGATCCCAGATTCAGCACCAAGAAGAAAAACAATTCGAAAACTTCAATCAAATCTTCAAAGTGTTCATGTCATGCATTTTTTAGTCACATTATTTTTTCTCTATGAGCTCCACTTACCTCAGTCAAGGTTTCTTCCACTAAAACAGGCAGAGTTGGTTTTACACAACCCTCGTCCACCCCCATCAAAATTATAGACCTTTTTCTTTTGTACCTTTTAAGACTAGCTATGTTTAGATGTTGAACATGTGAAAACGTGTGTCTGTGACGTGAGTCTTCTTTTCATGTTTTCATCCAGATTTTAGCACATGTACTTCAAACCATTACAATTCAGAAGATCAGGTACATTAGACTTTTCTTCGGTCCTTAGAAATGGGCATCAAATTTCACTTCGTTGTCAAAAGGTTTGTTCGTAAAATAAAGACATCAAGATCCCGAGAAAATTATTTTATTCATTGATTTTATTCACCCCCCCCCCCTCTCTCAGTAATCTGCACTGACATACTTGTATTCAGCGACTCTTTAATTTCACAAACATCATTCCAAACAACTGATCATGCATGCACCCCATTCACTGAAGTGACTACCATTGTCAACAGCTGAATGGGTGATGAGAATGTAAATAGCATCCTGCAGCATCACAAGAAGCAATGTTTTTGATATTGAATCTTTTGTTACAAAGCTAAACAATGCAATTCCGAAAAAAAAAATCCTTGAATCTTTGTTGAACTAATACACCAGAGTTATAGAGTTCAGATGCGAGCATGACATGTTGCAGCTTATGGGACAGTATGCTACTTTGCTGGGCGCACTTTAAAGGAAAACACCACTGTTTTTCAATATTTTACTATGTTCTTACCTCAACTTAGACAAATTAATACATACCTATCTTTTTTCAATGTGTGCATTTAATCTTTGCACAGCGCATAGTGAATGTGTTAACATTTAGCCTAGCCCCATTCATTCCTTAGGATCCAAACAGGGATGAATTTAAAGGAAAGGGAAATTTTTAAGGGAAAACATGGAAGTGTTTGGTGGCTTCTAAATTCTTCCCTGTTTGGATCCTAAGGAATGAATGGGGCTTGGCTAAATGCTAACACATTCACGACGCGCTGTACAAAGATTAAGTGCACACATTGAAAAAAGATAGGTGGGTCAGTGACAAAAACGGTTTGGCAAGATGAGAAATTCAAAAATCTTTTTAAAAACTTGTTTTAAAAGCACGCATCAGGTTTATTTCAATGCACATAATGTATTTATGTTAATTTTATGCAATAAAAAATTACATTTGCACCATTTTTATGAAAGTTAAGACTGAATGGGTGGAATTGCGCCAAAGAATGAGAAATATTAAATATTTATCCACCTTGATGGCATGTAAGCGCCATCAAAAATATATATATAATTTTAAAATATAACTTTATTAGTTATTTCTAAATATAAATTTCAATGCGTTTTTGTAATATTTGTCCTGACATGTGCTAAAAACAGCTCTGTTTTCTAAATAATCTTTGACAAATGATACACTAAACTAAATGATTATATTTTATTTCACTTTTTTATGAATATATTTATATTTTATTTTAAAAAATACAAGTTACACCAATTGACAAAGACCGTTTAGACCACATTGACATTTTTGCAATTATCCCCCAAATATTCTTTCAAAAGAAAATGTTTGACTTGGTCCTCAAAAACAGAATGTATTCAAGTAATTAGCAAATTTATTTTGAAATTTTAACCCTTTTACATTTAATTGAACCATACAGACACAAAATAATTAACACCATGTCATTGACCCAGGTATTGTCACATTCAGGAACAGGAGCAAGGACACAAACGCAGGGTTCACACGAAAGGGTAACATTTAATATAAATAACATGAAAGCAAACACGAGAAACAACACGGGCAGGTAATTACAACAACTGGAACACTGGAAACAAACCTGACATCAGCGACAATCATCCGGCAAGTGAGTACAACACAAACAGGGGTATAAATACATACAGACTAATGATGTGCAGGTGTGATGAGGAATCAATGAATTGTCCAGGTGACGTTATCGGGACAGACACAAAAGATGACACGGATTACATTGTGACATTACCCCCCCCCCCCAATGAGTGGCTACCAGACACTCAAAACAAACAGGAAGTCTGGTTGGGTGGATCCAGGGGAGGGATGGGGGGTTTGGAGGCCACAACGGAGCCGGCGGAAACCGGGGCGAAACCAGCAGGGCAGGAAGCCGGGGCAAGGCCGGGAGAACCGGAGTGGCCATCTCAGGGACCGACTCTGAAGACTACACCCTCCTGGGAACCGAGGGGGATCTGGTCGTCCTGGGGATCGACTCCCACCATCCAGGGGAAAGGAGCTCCTCCACGGTGGCGACCTCCCCGGGGAAAAATCGAGCATGGCGTCCGTCCTCGAGCCCCAAATGGAGCATAATGGTGGACCTCTCAGGAACCGACCCAGACGACTCGACCAGAAGGGGAATCACCAGAATCGATACAATCCTCGAATCCACTGCGTCCTTCACTGGCCGGATGATTCTGTCACGTTCGGGAACAGGAGCAAAGACACAAACGCAGGGTTCACACGAAAGGGTAACATTTTATATAAATAACATGAAAGCAAACACGAGAAACAACACGGGCAGGTAAGTACAACAACTGGAACACTGGAAACAAACATGGCATCAGCGACAATCATTCGGCAAGTAAGTACAACACAAACGGGTATAAATACAGACAGACTAATGATGTGCAGGTGTGATGAGGAATCAATGAATTGTCCAGGTGACGTAATCGGGACAGACACAAAACATGACACGTATTACACTGCGACAGGTATAATTTGTCTAAATTGAGGTAAGAACAACAGCTATTAAAATATTGAAAAACTGTGGTGTTTTCCTTTAAATCCTTAAATTTGTATCACAAATGCAGGATATTCATACGCTGTGAGTTTGGCTTCAGGCCACGTCTTACAAACATGGTGTCCCCGATAGCATACTGGCATGGAGGTGCTGAAAGTAGAAATGTAACATGAATACTGATAAACACGTTGAGTTATAATGAAGTGCTTTGTGATATAAATATTCATCAATTGTGGATCAGATTAGCGCATTGGTTGTCTCAACAGTGCAACTTCAAGGCAGTAAGGGAATTATGAATTAAACTTTTGTGGCACTTAATATGAACTTTATAAAAGAACTTCAGTTGAATAATACGAATGAAGGACAAGTGCACCTCCGTTTGAAGCATGGACTTGTGTAATGCTCAATAGATGATCGAAAAAAATGCTTTTCTATCTTGTAGACATAATTGTGCTCTGGAAAAGGAACAATGTGTTATAAAGTGCCATTTAAGTTTAAGTGCACTAAAGTGGAGTGCAGCGGAGAGCATGCGCAAATAATCATTTACAGTACACATTACAGGGACAGTACAAGTAGAGTAGACTACGGTTAAGTGCCTTACTCAAGGGCACAATAGTAATGCGTTCATGTTCCCGTAGGACTCTAACTAGAAATGGTCAAATTATATTAGCTGCAATCATATGCTTTAAAGGAAACATTTCACAAAACTTTTTTTTAAGATGTGGTGTCCCCAGAGTAAGTATGTGAAGTTTTAGCTCAAAATAGCATATAGATAATTGCCACTTTGTAGGTGTGAGCAAAAATGGGCCGTTTTTGGGTGTGTCCTTTAAAATGCAAATGAGCTGATCTCTGCACTAAATGGCAGTGCCGTGGTTGGATAGTGCAGATTAAGGGGCGGTAATATTATAATAAGATCCCCTTCTGACATCACAAGGGGAGCCAAATTTCCATGACATATTTTTTGCATGCTTGCAGAGAATGGTTTACCAAAACTAAGTTACTGGGTTGATCTTTTACACATTTTCTAGGTTGACAGAAGCACTGGGGGACACAATTATAGCACTTAAACATGGAAAAAGTCAGATTTTTCATGATATGTCCCCTTTAAACAAAAAAATTAACTGGAAATTTTATTTAAAGTAAACTGCAGAGGAAAATGTTTATTGCTCTTTCATAGTCGCTACTTACTTTGGCACGGATCCGGTGCAGATCCGGCCCGAGTCATCTGCGGTCTGGGTTATCACTTAGTCTCAGATTTTTCTACTTAAATTGCTGAGGAGAAATAAGAATAGAAACAAATGAAACAATTGTTAAATACAAGAATATAAAGCTTTAAATGAATAGATATTACTGTGTTTATACATAGTGTTTATGAGATACAACCTGTAAACACTACAAATAATGTGACCTCAAATTTCATTACTTTTTAAAAACCGTGGACTCGGCACTTCTGTATATTGACTCGGACCTTAATTTAATTTACATTAGGTGATTCATCTACATTATATCTTTTATCCGATGATCAATTGCCATTCATTCATTAAAAGCGGCTGGCCATTTTGTCAGATATCTTAGGTAATTTCAGGAACTTGTTTACTTCTGTACTTGTAGACTCTAATATTAAATAATAATGAATGCATGAGTTCACACTTTCTATGTGTTGCTCCATGACTGCGCATTTAAATACAGCTCTGGACTGTTACCATCAAGATATCAGCTAGACTTAATTTCACACGTTCATCCAGTCCCGCACATGTCTTTTTTGCTTTGCTATTATAACATAAAGGCGCTGACACAAACTGACATGCCACGTATCAGTGACATCTTCACTATTTGGTCCTCTGATCTGTTTCTGCTTCCCATGTCTATGAATAACTCGGTTTCTCCTGGGACGGTAACACAATCAGCTGCTAATGCTGTTTCATTAGCTGTCCTCTCATGCGGACGCCGTAGCGCACGCAAACACACAAACAGAGATGCTTTACTCGGATATACACAAATGCATGTGGTTCTGCTCATGAAGCTTTAAAATAAAGTCACCTAATGTCATAAAGAGAGAGTTTATTTGGATGCTTTAGAAAAAGCTTGTTAGTAGAAAAGTAAATTTAAATTTCAGATTTTTTTTATAGACGTTTCAGCAACAACATAAACAAAATAAACTTTTGTGGACTAAACGCAACTTCCGGGCTTCCACATAGCAACCAATAACAACAGAGTCCTTTACAGTAGTTCATTTCTGATAATAAGGGATAAATGACAAGTTAATTACCTTTGTTCATATATCATATCTAATGTGTAGGGGTGCGTGGGGCAAAAACTAATGCACGGACCGTTTACATTGTTGTACAGGGTTGAGCGATTTGTTTTCACGCTGCCAAAAGACGGTGTCCCGCAAATTTATGGTTATTCAGTGTTTTGGTGGCATGTAAGTACATTTTTTCATCATATGTTTTTTTCAGTTTCTGAGTTGGTGTCACGGCTAGATCGCTCGCTCCTGCGGGTCTGTGGGAGGAGGATTGGCCCAGGCGGTCCCCCAACGGTTGAGTCGTCGTCGACAGTCCCTCGGAGGACCACCGTTACGCTCGTAGGGGGATCCGGAACGGACCACGCCCGATCATTTCCCCGGGGTGGCTACCGAGTGAGGGTCTCCGTTTCCGCGAGGGGACGGGAGATGACTTCCGGGGGGCATCGGATCGTCGGCGATTCCCAGAAGGGGGGTAAATCGTCTGCCTCGGTTCTCGGAGCGATCGCTCCGGTTCTCCTGGCGCAGTCCGGCCCACCGTCCCGTTGGTTTCGTCCCAATGGCTGCCGGCTTCGCCAGGGTCCCCAAGCCCTCCATCCCTCCCTTGGACTCTCGCTACCAGACTTTGTTTTGTTTTTATGTGAGTGTCTGGTAACCACTCGTAGAGGGAGGGGTTATGTCACGGCTAGTCCGTGACATGTTTTGTGTTTTGCACTTATCCGTTTCACCTGGACTCACCAACACACCACACCTGTTGTATGTTAGATTGTGTTTGTATTTATACGTCTTTGTTCTGTCAGCCTGGGCCGGATTATTGTCATTGCTACCTCATCTGTTCCCTGTATTGATGTTCCTGTGTTCCCTGTATTCACCGTGTCATTCCTCGTGTTTTTGTCATTAAATGTTATTTATTTTTGAACTTTGCGTCCTGTCACTCCTTCTGAGTCATGACAGTTGGCTGTGTAAGATACCTAAACCAATATTATGTCATCTTAATCAGTGTCTTATTGATTAAAACATAGCATCAGTTTGAAATATGTCAACTTTTTTGGTGGGCTTGAAAATATTTTTTTACCCAGCAGGGTTAGTTGTAACGTTGTGTCAACCCCTCAGCACTTACGATATGAAAACAGCTACGTTAGCGTAATTCTTGCGGTTGTTTTAAATAGGCTACACACGAATGATTGCTGGCTGCCAACAAAATAAATGTGCCTGTTTTATCAAAAATTATGTCAAAATTGATTTTTGTTCATATCTTTAATATTAATTGAATAAGGTGATGTGAAAGATTAAAATCATAATGAAATGAATGGCTAAAATCAGATTTTGATGCTCATTATCTTAGGATTTGATTTTGAGACTTTAGTAAGATTTTATACAGACTGGGTCACATATAAAAATTTATTTTTTGTCATAATTCTGCTGCTTTTTCTCACATATTTAGACATTTGTATCCATTTATAATTGAACTATTAGATAAGGGAAGAATAGATACCTGTCTACAGTATTATAGACAGATATATAAACAATATCCACTTCAAGTATAGTATTGAAATATTTGCCTGAAAACTTAATTTTTAGCAAGTGTTACAATTAACCCCCAATTAATTAAGGGGTAAGTTAACGTTTGCACTTCTGTCATGTTTGGTGTAATTGTCCAAGAATGGTAAGTAATAGAAACAAACTTCAAATGATCATTTGTAGCAGAGATGTGTGTGTTGCTTGTGTAAAAATATAATTAATCAAACTCAAATATTTTTTTAATGATTGAGCCAAAACCAAAAAGCGTTTTGCCCCGCTCTCCCCATCAACTATTACACTGAGCTAACGTTACAGGTCCTTGAATTCTTGCCTGGCTGCCAAACCTCTCCGCACAGTTGTGGTCCGTGCTCGATGTCTCCCCTCGTCTTTAGCAAACCAAAACATTTTATATTTGTTTCAATTAAATAATTTATTGTAAGAAAGAGGCTATATTGTCAGTTATATGGATTAACAATTATATACTTGAATAGACAATAAACATATACCTGAGAAACTTTTAACATCATGGCATTAGTTTGAATAAATAAGCTTTTAGTGAGTAACAGAAAGCATGCACTGTGCTTTTGGGAATATACAAACAAATCTACATCATTTCTTGCAGATGCATTTATACACACAAAATGGGACAAACCCAACCACTGGGTTAAATTAACGTAGAAAATTTTTATATTTCAACCATTTGTGTTGAAATAACCCAGCATAGGTTAAATTTCAACCCAATGGGTAGAGTTCATCCTTTTTTTGACCCAACGCTGGTTTGTAAATAACCCAGCTTTCTTTTTAGTGTACCGCAGCAACTTTCAAGGCAATGCACATATTGTGTTTGTGAAAATGGCAGTTTGCCAAGGAAAAAGTCAAGTTCAAAGACAAGACTGTGCCACAGTATGAGCTTTAAACACTGTCGGTGTAAGTTAAGTTTTCAAACCACAAAGTGCCAATAAAACGACCGTGGCTCTATAAAGGAAAAGAAGTGCTTCTTTAAGCAATTATAAATGGTTAAGCTCAGGGGTTATTTTATTATTTTCATTGACTTTTTGACAGGCTGCGAACAAAAGGCCATTATGCTGTCAGACTACCTATAAAACAGGCTAATTATAAGAGATTAAATTGTTCTCGAAATATATTTGTCCATATGAGTCACATGACTCTGAACATATAACTGTAGATCATATTGAGTGGCCTGAGTTATTGATTTAAGTTATGTTGTGTCATTTAACTGTAAGGCAACTTTAACCAAAATAGTTTATCATTGTTTGAGCATGGGACTAAAACAAATCTCATGATTTTGTAAATATAAGGGGGTATTTTTGTACTTTTTTACAACTAGTTAGTGATGTTTGAGCAATATTTTAAAGCACGCATAAGGTTTATTTCAATGCAAATAGTGTATTTATGTTAATTTTATGCAATAAAAAATTACATTTGCACAATTTTTATAAAAGTTAAGATTGAATAGACCAGAAATGTCAAATGGTATAACCGCCAATTGCACCAAAGAATGATAAATATTAAATATTTTATCCACTTTGATGGCATGTAAGCGTAATCATCAAAAAATTAAAAAAATTAAAAATATTTTATTAGTTATTTCTAAGTGTACATTTTAATGCGTTTTTGTAATATTTGTCCTGAAATATGTTGAAAACAGCTCTGTTTTCTAAATAATCTTTGACAAATTATGTAAAAACGTATGTAAAAACACTAAACTAGATTATTCTATTTTATTCCACATTTTTATGAATAAATGTACATTTTTATTTAAAAAATACTAGTTACACAGACTGGTTACACCACATTGACATTTGTGCAATTATCCCCCAAATATTCTTTTAAAATTAAATAAAACCAGAAATTTTGACTTTGTCCTCAAAAAAGAGAATGTATGCAAGTAATCCGCAAATTTATTTAGAAATATAAACCCTTTAACATTTATTTGGACCGTTCAGACACAAAATAATTAACGTCACGTCATTGAGCGGTTTATTAATGAAAGCATCACTCATAATGGCAGGGGTTCCCAAACTTTTTATTTCGTGACCCACTTAAATAGGGGGGAACCACCAAGGACAACTCGGAGGTATTGTAAACCGGAAGTGCACATTAAATAGCGCGAGCTTCGTCAGATAGCGTCTATTTCAAAATGCAATATATACGTTAATATGATTTTTATTTCGTGACCCACTTAAATAGGGGGGACCCACCAACATATTAAATGTAAATATAAGGAAACACATTTTTTTCTATTTTATAATGGTAATCCATGTCATTTCATTAATAAAATGTAAGTTTAATTGCAATATCAAAATACCTGAAGGGGATAGCACACCGGCCGCGCAGCTCAGCGTCGCGCTGAGTCGCGTCTAGGACAACTCAGAGGTATTGTAAACCGGAAGTGCACATTAAATAGCGCGAGCTTCGTCAGATAGTGTCTATTTCAAAATGCAATATATACGTTAGCAGCCAATGTTAATCATTAATGATTTGGAACAAATATGATTTTATTTAATGTTAAACTATGTGAGTGGCGCTATGTGGCGCCACAGGGATTTAAGCAACTTCCTGAGTCAAAGCGGGGCAGCGCGGACGGGCGCCACCTGGCGGCGCCGGTGTGCATATACACATAGAAAACAATGTGTTTGATTTTTTTAGAACGGCGCGGCGCTGAGCTGCGCGGCCGGTGTGCGATCCCCTTTATGGTGTATCATACCAAAATCATTGTCATTGCTTGTCGTTAGTTGCACTAAACAGTTTTTGTGTCATTCACCGCTACAGCTAAAACACAATTAGGCCTAGACCCAAAGTTTGAAAACCCCATCTTAAGGAACGACTTTGAATAAACCTTTAACTCTCAGTATTAAACTTTGGCTCGTACATTGTCGTGCACCATTGGTGCTATGGGCATAACTTCTGATTCTTCAGATTAAGGACAGTTTTTCAAGATGATTCATGCAATTTTTTTTACAGGCGGACCACAAAGTGAGTAAACAAATCCTGTGGATCTACATTGAAGGATGGAGCCCAACCATGTGTGGATGAGAATATCATAGAGACTTCAATATGGGTTCTGTCTTACTTCTAAGTATGGGCCACTATGAGATTTTGGCGGTATGATAAGCTAAAGCAAAAATATTACGTTTTTTTTTTTCAAATGTCTGCGTATACAAATAAAGCCATTATAATATATATTTTTGTAATATATAATAAATGTACACATCAAATCAATTACGTAACTTAACATTTTAATTAATTTTGTGTAAACACAGCTTATACCTTGGAAATGTTGTAAAAAAATTTATCAGACACTTTTACTTTAACTATATCTAAAGTGACCCAAGTGCATTCGAGGTTATGAGTTTATCAGTTTGTTTGTTCTTGAACCCATGACCTTGCCATCGCTAGTGGCATTCTTTATCAGCTGTGCTATAAGACCTCAGTTTCTGCAATGATGCAATGTTATTAAAGCCATAATAAAATATACTGAAAGCATTACATACCGGAATAAAGCCAGACCTAAATGTGTCATTTGGCTCTTGGTTAACATTAATGGCTTAGGTGACATCAGATATAAAAAGATTTTCTCAGAGGTGGGGCAAGTTATTACATTTTGATGAAAGGTTTAGAAGATGGAAAAACATGCAATGATAAATCTTGGATTCAAAAGTAAATAACATGAAACCTTTGCATCATGTTGCTTCACCCAGACCAGTGGTTTTCAAACTGGGGTCGTGATTTGGCCCCTACTTTTTGACGTTTCCTAAAATACATTTATTATAATAAAACCTCAGAAACAGTGTCAGCTGGTGACTTCTCTTCCGAGGGGCGCAAATTTAAAATATTTGGAGTGTCGTGTGTTGCTCCTCATGTCAAAATATGTGTTGCGTCATCTGAACCATGTGCATCATGCGTCATGTCAAAATAAGTGCCTGCTGCACACACGTCCAAACGGTTTATGATAAAAGAGACGCCCACGTTCATAAAATACTCGCAAGACACAAACTCCGATTACACATGAGATTATACGAGTATCTGGCAAATCACACACATGATGGGCTAAATAAATGTTGTGATGAGCTTTGCATCGTGCTCACCGGCCGCCACTGCTCAGAAAACTACTTGGCTACTTACCAACAGCACATTGTATAATTTAATGTTTTTTAAGTCCGAGTTTAGTTTTCTCCCATGAATTTTCTTTTGTGGGCCACAAAGGGACTCTTCCACGCACTGGAAAAATCACTAAACCATACCAATATTGATCTCACCATTATTTAAAAGTCCATTTGTTTGATAGTGTCAGTATTTTATTTGTGAGCAGGAAGCATTTAGGGGAAAGTGTGATATTTTGCCTTCTCGTTGGAAAATAAAACAGATCCATATGCACTTTTGAATTTTTACTGCATTGCATTGTGTTTTAGGTTGTCCATAAAATTTACCAAAAGTAATTTTTTACAGCACTCTCAGAAATATGGTTCAAGAAGGTACAAAAGCTGTCACTGGGGCAGTAGCTTTTCGTACCTTTTTGTACCTAAAAGGTGCCTCAAGGGTACCTATCTGTACCAAAATAGGACCTTTTTTAAACAGACTGATCTCACGGAAATGTTTGTTGCTTGGGGGTGGGGTTAGAATCACTTTCTGTTTCAGACATCCTAACCCCAATTCCAGGTGAATAAAAGCGGAAGAAAAACATGTAGAAACCAATACATAGAGGCGCCATGCCCAGTCAAACTGAGGGGGAACGTGCCCCCTTGTTTTTTTTTTGAGCCAAATGGATTTTGCATGCAACTTCAAAATCAAAGAAGCGTCCATTAACCCTTGTGCCTTGTTCCAATTCACTACCCTTTCGTGTTGTTAGTGGCCAAAAATGGCCACTAAATTAAACGGCTGTAAAAATGTATCAGATTCATATTTTTTTCAATTTTTTGCATAAATCTGTTAATCAACCTCAGTACTGATCAACCAAATGTTTCCAAAAATGTCATGATTTTAACTCTTTAATTGCCAAGCTCATAAGTGGTGCCACTGATTTGAGAAAAAACACAAAATTATTGATTTTCAATATAAAAAGTTATTGTGGACTAGATTTTTTTTGCACAGGCTTACTAAAGGGTTAATGGTGCCACATGGTGATCAAAAGTTAAAATTACAAATTTTACCTCTTTTCAAAAGGTAAAACCACAAAGAATCAAAAATGCATGATAATAAGGTGTCATGGCTCTGCAATCAAAAATGTTGTTATAATGGAAGTCAATAGGGCAAAAATGGCCACAAACAATAAATGAGGGAGAAAAAAATAAAATCTGATGCTGCACAAAAACTAAAAATGCATCAAAGCCAATGTTTTTACTAATCTTTGGCATGCCCAAGACTGTGAAAAATTTAAAAGAAAATCCAGTCCACAATCACTTTTTATATTGAAAATTGGTCATTTGTGTGTGTGTTTTTTCCCCAAATCAGTGACACAACATATAAACTTGTCAATTAAAGAGTTAAAATCATGGAATTTTTGTAAACATTTGGAAGTTTTGATCAGTACTGAGGTTGATTAACAGATTTATGCAAAAAATTCATCTGATAAATTTTTCAGCAGTTTAATTTAGTGGCCATTTTTGGCCACTAACAACACGTAAGGGTAGTAAATTTGCCCACGGTATATTGTTACGTTTTTTTTTTTTTTTAATTTCAAAGGATTTTCTTAAAATATGTGTAAATATAAGATTTGTCACCAAAAATCATCCCATTTGCTGAAACACAGAGAAAGTTAAATTAAGACTAAAAAATAACAACAATGGCCAAAACTGGCCCCAACAACACATAAGGGTAAATCTGTTATTTGTCTTTTAATCTGATTAATATGCACAATATTATCAATTCTGTGCTGCATCAATGTCACTTTTCAGAAATTTTTGCTGTTTTGATCTTGTTACCTTACTTTATTCTGGCGGCAGATGTCATCAGCATCTGAGCACGCTCACGGGCTCTTTGCTGTTGCTGCTGCATTTTGCTATCTGAGGAATTAAAATGTGTAAGAAACGATCACAACATTTCCAAACCCCAGTACAGTAATGAGACAGTCTCGACTTTATATTAGTAGATTTCTAGATTCATCTTGGTATAATGCCAAAGTCCACGGGGGGCGCGGAATCACACATGTTCACATATGAGGTAAAATTTGATGCAATAATGCGTTCCTCTAATAATTTTATCTACAATTTTTTAAAATCATTATTGAGCATTAAAATCAATCATGTTGTTGTGTCAAAATGTCATTTCCGTTGTTTATAAACTTACTGTATTTAAAATTACATTAATTTTATAGGATAATGTTGTTGTGCAAAATGCATTAATGACACAATTAAACAAGTCATTAAACAAAACATAAATAAATAAAACATGCCGTTTCAGATGTAAATATGATACCAATGTGTCATTATCCTGATTGAATAGTATTTGATATAAAAGTTAGTCAAAACTTTTATTTCGGAGGTTTTTGCATGAAAGCAGCGTTGTTCAGATTGTTAGAAACGTATAACACAACTTGCGTGAGATCATGTTGTTTTTAAAGGTACCCAGTGACAACTTTTGTAAAGTATCTTTCTTCTGAGAGTGAGAAAGAGTGCCGGCACCTTAAAAATTAGCATTTTTTTATGGCCTGTTTCAAATTATGTTCATATTAAAATTTTTAAAAACATTAACCCTAAACTGACAATAGCGCTACTTGTATTTGGTGGCACTAAAAGCACTTACTGTATTTTAGTATATTATTATAAGAAAAGGTACATTGTAAAACATTTGCTGTAGTTATGCAGCTGTTTGCCAGTAACTTACTGCAGATTTAAATGTATGTTATTTACAGTCAGCAGTTTGTTCAAAGTTAAAGAACATTAATAAACATCAAGTCTTTGTCTTTAAAGAGTAAAACTATAAAGTAACAGGCTCATGCAAAGCATTCAGGGAATCCAAGTCATAAACCTTTTGTGTTTTTTTCCTTAAGATTTTGCTTCCCAGAATGCTTTGCATGAGGCTGTTATTTTAGTTTTATTCAGTAAAGATAAAGACTTATCTTTATTTTACAGACTTTCGTTGTAGCATTACATATTTTAAATGAAAATGATAAACAATTTTATAAAGGTTTGAAATAAAATAGGCTCTAGTAGTGGAAAGAGGTGATTTCTCCGCATGTAGATCACTTGATCCACTCGCTTTCGGACATCTTTATGGATGGCGGGCGGCACTTCCTCACTGCATGCTATAACCGTGCTGTAATTGTGTCCACCGCAAGTCCTCCAAAGCATTCACTTAATCCTTCCTCATTTTCACACGACCTAAAGCCGCACACAACAATAAACTTGTCATGAGCTGGTTGTTTAAACGCCTCATATATATCGCTTTAACATTGCCTTGCAGATGAAATGTGCTCAGGCTGCGAGTGTGCATGGACATCTTAACACACTGTTAATGTGTGAGGTTGTCTCCAGGCATCATATTTGTGTAGATTGTCTGCAACGTGGGTTGTTTACATTAATTTCCAGCATGTCACGCCATGAACACTGGATAATTAATAAGACAACAGTAGTTGACCAGAGTAAACCATCAGACGGGCTTCATGATTCACTGATGATATCATCAGCATTTTCATATCATTTCTCGAAACATTTCGCCTCTCAGCAGGAACATGCTATTACATTTGCACTCAGTATGGATAATTGCATTTTACCCAGAACTGTTGTAGACAGAACAGATATTATCTTGGGTCTAATTCTTTTGCATGTTTAATACAGAGCTTTCAAACTATTACAGTATGTCATAAAAATGTGATCTTCAGATGATTTAAAGAGTGGGAAAGTAAGTGACTGTATATGAAATTGTCCATAAATAAAATGTGCATCAGTACAGTAGCCTATTTAAAATATATTTTACAGTACTTTGCATAGTAAAATGTTTACTTAACTTACTTAACATTTTTTTTTAACTTTATTTGGTAAGGGCTAAAAATGAAGATAAGTAAGTGAAGCCAAAGTTGGCTGACTTCCCTGGTGTTGACCAACCCCCCCAAAAAAACCTTGTGTTTTAATATATGCCCGGTTCCAGACAGGCTAGCTATTGCGGCATTAGTATGTTACCCAGACAAGTTATGTGAATGCTTTGTTTCGTACAAAAGTGAAATTTTAAGTTGAAGAAATCGTAAAAAAATAGGTATTACCAATTGAAGTATTTTTTTAAGTTGAGCCAACTTTTCACTTTTTACAGTGTAGTCCACAACCATTTTTGTTGTTTTAGCAAAGTATGAATGACCATCTACACTGTAAAAAAATTGCTGTAATTATGCAGCTGGTTAACTTACTGTAGAAGATAAAGACTTAACTTTGAACAAACTGTTGCCAGTAAATAACAGAAATGTAAAATCTACAGTACGTTACTGGCAGCTAGTTGCCAATAATACCCAGTAATATTTTTTACAGTGTATATTATTTTTTATCTCTTTATTAAAGGGATAGTTCAACCAAAAATGAAAATAATGCCATTAATGACTCACCATCATGTCGTTCCAAACTCATAAAACCTCCGTTCATCTTCGAAACACAGTTTAAGATGTTTTAGATTTAGTCTGAGAGCTTGCTGACCCTTCTTTGAAAATCTATGTACGGTATACTTTCCATGTCCAGAAAGGTAATAAAACATCATTAAAGTAGTCCATGTGACATCAGTGGGTCAGTTAGAATTTGTTGAAGCATCAAAAATAAATTTTGGGCTAAAAATGACTAAACTCACGTGACTGCAGTGACGCAGCTGACGTACGACGCGGCTGACGTGTTATCTGGTGCGCCCCAGCTGTTTTTTTTTTTGTGCACACGACCTTCGTTTACAGTCTGCATTCAGACAGCCAGCGATGTTATCGCTGTGTGTCGCTCGTCTCTTTCAATGAGGCGTTTCTAAATCTGCTTGTCATACACAAATGAGTACCATCCACGGCAATAACTGACGAGAGAATGATAACGTGAACTCCACTGCTTTGTTTTCATTGGTAGTCGGTCCCAAAATTCGCTCGACATTTGCATAAAGTTAAACTTTTCTTAACTTTCTCGCGTCGCTGGACACGCCCATACGGTCGCCAACGGTCACTTTCGCTCGTGCCGCCGGAAGTCGCCCGGTTTCCACGGACCTGAATAAGATCGCGTCGCTCTGCTACTGCTGGTCGCTGGCTGTCTGAATGGGGGGGTGAGGGAGACGCATGCTGTAAGTTTGAAAAAAAAACCTTCGCAAACATGTCTGAGGATAACACGTCATCCGCGTCACTGCAGTCATGTGACTTTTGTCTTGTGTACATCGTTTACACCAGAACTGGAAGAAAAGATAATGTTGAATTAAGTCGTAATTTTTGCTATTTTTGGACCAAAATGTATTTTTGATGCTTCAACACATTCTAACTGACCCACTGATGTCACATGGACTACTTTGATGATGTTTTTATTACCTTTCTGGATATGAACAGTATACCGTACGTAGATTTTCAATGAATGGTCAACAAGCTCTCGGACTAAATATAAAACATCTTAAACTGTGTTCTTAAGATGAACAGTCTTACGAGTTTGGAACGACGTTAGGGTGAGTCATTAATGACATTTTTTCATTTCTGGGTCCCTTTAAGATCCAAAAAACCCACAATTTTCATAACAAAATGGCATTTTCAGATCTTTTAGCACTAAGCACATCTTGAACTTTTTTGAGAAGACTGAAGTCATACGATTTGAATTAGTAATTTGGAATTCATTGTATTTAGTTTTAAGATATCTTGCAGATTCCTGAAGTGCAAGAGGAGCTCACATTAAATGCTTGACACTTTAGCTCATAATTTTATTCAGTTTTATTACACGGCCTGCATTTTATAATGGGCCAGCCACAACATTCCAAGGTTCATTCTTTTCAGATAACTACTCCTCAAAACTAATAACACACGGCTGCAAATCATTTTAATAAGTATAGTTTAATATTACACAAAAAATAAAGTAAACAGGTTTTCCTTGTGGAAGGTCTGCATTCGTTAAAAATTAGCAAATAAAATATTTTCAAATCAATATCAATACTAATGATGTAAATAAGCATGTAATAAGCAGGATAATGTACAGTCAGCAGGTTATGGTGAAATAAAACCCTTTAGTGTGATACAAGATCCTGATCACACTGTTAGGGCCTATTTCTGCGGTAACAACCTGCTGCCTACGTTATCACTTACTTATTATACTGCATACAAATTTCCTGTATATTCTGGTTATTTGAATATAGACTGATTAATAATTAATAATTCTCTGGTTATTGTATTGCAAAAACAATAACTCTAATGGCGCATGCAGGTGGCCTAAGACCCTTGCACAGTATACTCCGTATTGGCACTCAACATTAAATCAGAATTGATTATATTCATGCTTCTGGTTTCCTGAATTATATTTCAAGAAAAAAAAGATCTTTCCCCAAAATGTAATAAATTTGCTCCACTTTTGAAATGACTTTTTTTCTGCTGATGTCAAAGCAATAACAAAAATATAAGTTACGGCTTTGTTTACATTCTTGATTTTCCATTACAGGGAAACCAAAAGGAACATCAAAATGAAGTTTTATGCAATACACACAGAGAATGATAACTGGCGTGTCAGAGCATGCACTAAATTGTATGTTTCATATGACTTTATAAGCGTGTAAATGCATAAAGTATAGATTTGTATACACGAATGCAAGACAGTTTATAGAGACATACACGAATGGTTGATAGCCATCTCAATTCTGCCTGTTTTCTCAGTTCGCTGAAGCTGATAAAAATCTCTCTCGGTCTCTTTCTCTCTTTCACTGTCTACTACAGAAATCATGCATCAAAAGGCAAATCCATCCATGGGAACTGTGCGAAATGGCTGCAAGCGGCAAGTGTAAAATATTAAGACCCCCTGTCTGAATCTAATCCATATCTCCCACCACCTCACTTATCACTTTGTGCATGTGTGGATGTGTGTGTGTGTATGCGTGTGTGTGTGTGTGTGTGTGTGTGTGTGTGTGTGTGTGTGTGTGTGTGTGTGTGTGTGTGTGTGTGTGTGTGTGTGTGTGTGTGTGTGTGTGTGCGTGCATGTGTGTAAGTGTACAGCCAATGGTTCATTCCCCATCCTTCAGTGTATGGCGTCTCCCACATCACCTTAGCAAGACCACCAATACATACACTGAGACGTCTAATAGCCGCCCAGACTTCTAGACTGAAACAAGGCAAAATTTAGGCTGTTAGAGAAAATTTATTAGCCCCAAAATAAATAAAATAAAATAAATAAATAAATATATGAAACCAAACACTTTGTAGTCACTGTTCAAGTTATTTTGGTCAAAACGACATGTAGCTAACCAAATTCAAGTTTATTTATAGGCTAGAAGGTTACTCATTGGCGGACTCTATCGGGTCTAGTTACACAGACGGTGAAATGACATCTATTGCTTGTTGGAAATCTAGAAAAGATATAGTATTTTTGCTCAAACGGTAAAAATATATATTTTCAAAAAATGATTTTAAATATATTTCAAAACATATACAAAAATGGCCAAAAGATATATGTGCTGAAAAATAAAAATGTATTTTTCACCAATACATTTTTGGCCATTTTTTGTATATTTTGAAATATATTTTCAAAATAAATATACTTTAAAGCAATTATTTATTTATATGTCGCATTTAAAAAAAAACGTATCATTGAAAACAAAACAAGTTTGAAAAGCTTTAAATTAAATATATTTTCAACTGCAAAAAATATACTTAATATAAATATAATATAAAATAATTTTATATTTTATACATACTTATACATTTTATACTTTACACATTTTATACAAACTTTTATATTTTGGCCAGGAAAATATATATTTTTTTGCCGTTTGGGTTGTAAAATTAGCGGCGGCCGGTGACTTCTTTTTTCGAGGGCGCATAATGCGAAGTTCATGTGTGTGGTTCGTAATTTCAAAATATGTGTTCGGCGCGTCGAGTGAACCTATGTGCATCACGTGTCTTGTCAAAATAAGTGCTTGCTGCAGACGCGTCTAAAGGGTTTATGATAAAAGAGACGCTTGCGTTTGCCAGATACTCGCATAATCTCATGCGTAATCAGAGTTTACTGTTAAAGAGTCTAAAAAATGAGTCTTGCGTGTATTTTGTGAACGTGAGCGTCTCTTTTATCCTAAAGGGTTTTGACGCGTGTGCAGCAGGCACTTATTTTGACTAAACACGTGATGCACATGGTTCACATGATGCAACAAACACATATTTTGAAAACACGAGCAACACACATGACACTCGTATTTTGAATTTGCACCCCTCGGAACAGCAGTCAAGCCGCCACGAAAAATTAGAAATGTATTTGTTGCCCCTAAAATATATTTTAAAATATATGTTAATATATAAAGGTTAAAACGAAATATATTTTCAAATTCAATATATATTTAATTAAGCTTTACTTGTATTTGGCATATATTTAAAACATATTTTTTTGCCAAAGAAATTCATTTTTTTGCCGTATGGGCGCTGGTAAATGTAAACTCAATAGAGTGAATTAAACTTGATTTTACTCATACTGGATGTGTTGTTAATGTATCGATGTCTTAGACACGGTATGTGGTGAGACCAGGATGATAGACACCCAATCTAGTTTGCCAATAAAAGCTGGCGGCCCTTTGTAAGAGCTCATCACAGAGGAAATGAGCGCTGGGGCCGTCATTGATTAGCGCCCTTCAAAAATCAGCATGCCTGCACATCTCCAATTAAAGAGATTCGAGCAAGAAGATGAACTAGCAGTATTTCTCCAGTGCTGTCGCTCTCTGGCACCCTTTAAGCTTTTCTCCAGCCATCACTGTCTCTGAGCATAACTCAACTGTTGTTGCATCTGATCTCAACCTGTTCCTCCTGTGCTAACATGCTAAGCTAATCCGCTCATTACAGATGATTTAAATGTGTTTTGGCAGCACGGCAGTGGGTCAGCCGGCTTTGGCAGAACACGGATAGATGTTAATTAAAACATACCTGGCCCTGACTGCTACCTGTCTGTTTCAATACGCAGCACATGTTGAGCAACAGAAACCTGTGGCGTGTATGAGTTTTGATTGAGATCCTGGATTTGGAATTCTGGAAGTTTACGTGTCAAGACCAGAAAATAAAAGACTCCAAGAATCCAGAAGAAATTTTTATTGTTTAGGTGTTTCACATTTACATTATTTAATGGAATAAATAGGCCTATATTAAGAAATCGATGTAAGTTGTCACATGCATGTTTATTGTAGAATGAGATATCTGTAATTTAGGTGAAAATATATAACATTGTGTTCCTGTAGCTCAGTTGAAAGAGCACTTTGTTAGCAATGTAAAGAATTGTCGGTTAAATCCCAGGAAACACACATATAAATAAAAGCTCGACCTGATTTTGCCAAGCGAGAGATGTCCCATACGGCAAAAAAATGAATTTCTCTGGCCAAAAACTTATTTTGAATATATGCTAAATACATTTTGTGGAATAATATATATATATATATATATTAAATATATTTAGTTTTAACCTTCATATATCACCCTGTATATCAAAATGTATTTCAAGGGCAAGCGAAAACATTTCTAATTTTACATCCCATATGTTGAAAATGTATTTTTGACTAAAAATATTTTAAATATATGCTAAATACAAGTTAATATATGAAGTTTGTTTTTGAAATTAAAAATATATATTTTTATATTTTTTCATATTTTTTATATTTTTAACCTTTTTAAAACTGTTATGTTTGCAGGTTCGTAACATAAACCTTTTATGAAAAGAAAAAAGTTTTTCTTCCAATGCGAGGTGAATATATTTCCTTGTATTTAAATATATGGAGGGCTAAATATATTTTGAATGCTTTAAAATGTATTTACTTTTAAAATATATTTAGAAATATTTTTTTAATATTTAAAATTATACAAAAATGGCCAAAAATATATTTGCTGAAATTTGGCAATTTTTTGTATATTTTTAAATATTAAAAAAAAATTAAACATATATTTTTTTTGCCGTATGGCCATCCTCAAGCCAACATATTGTATTGACCCAAGGACAACATTTTTGTAAATAAAACCTAAACCTACCCCAAACCCCAACCATTTATATTGTCAACTATACATTGTGTACATGTTGTTTTTAGTTTTACATTGTTTACATTACTTTTGATATTATTTCATACAGTACTATGTCAATAAACAGCTTGTTTCTATTGGGTGCAAAAGTTGTCACTGGGGTGGTACCTTTTTAAAAAGTACACTTTACCTAAAAGTTGCACATATCTGTACGAAAATGGTACCTATTAGGACCTTTTAAAAAGGTACAGTCCCAGTGACAACTTTTGTACCATTTCTGAGAGTGTAGTATCACTTTTCCCGAGGGCAGAAATTGTTTCTCCAGGGAATAGTCAGTTTGCAATCAAGATTTTAAGGTATGTGTCTATGCAGAAATCCACTTATTTATTTTCCAGCAAAAAAAAAAACATTTATTAGTGATAATGCATTGAGACAGCAGCTTTCCTATACTGTTTCCCTTGATTCTTTCTTGTAAACAGCAGAAGGAATGGATTATCAGATTCAATCTCTCCGTGAGTCATATATCAGAAAACGGAAAATTTAATTAGCTCATCCCTAACAAAACAGATGAGTGCTGTGTTTAATTTTTATTAAAACATTTCTGCCCACCAGCTGTCACTGAATTAGTCTGAAATTAAACATTGACTGGTTATCTGAGATAACAAGCCTGTTTGACACTTACGTGGCATTTGCCCAAACAACCACATCTGTAACATTCACACATCTTTATTTTTTAAAATAGAATAATAGTGTGTGCTTTTTATTCTTGTTGTATTTTAATTTGAGCTGATTTTGCTAATTAATTTGTTTTGTTGGCTGTATTACATTTTTTTACTATCAATGATGCATTTAAACTTGCTAAGAGACAAAAACAAACATAATAAAGCAAAAGCCATTTCTTTCCACTTGGTAAGCTGAAATTAACTAACTTCATACTTGACAAATAACAAAGGAACGCCACTGAAGTCTTGCAATCAAAAATGCACAAATCTGATTTTCTCCAGATGTTATGTGCACATGACACAGTCTGCCTTACAGTTTATCAGTCAAGAATTCAACACATCAAGAATATGTTTAAAATGCTTGCAATGACAGGTCTATGAAACACACATATAGATTAAACACAGGCATCGTGTAGCATAGTTTATCCTTTAACAAGGACACTTCTTGACAACTAAACACCTGCTAGGCATATTCCATTGACATTTTATTTTTCTAAAACAATATATTCAGAGCCTTATGCTGTGCAAAATCGATATGGATGGAAATTGGAGACATGATTCTGGAAAATCAAACTTTAAATGCAATTGAAATAGCACATCCTAAAATTTTCTTTAAGACTGTGGCAAGACTTAAGGTTGTGTTCTTCTACAGCATTTATTAATCTTAGTTCATGTTAATTTAAACATTTATAAGTCATAAAATGTAACTGTTAACATTAGTTAAGGCACAATGAACTAACATGAACAATTGTATTGACATTAACTATACACTGATACAATTTTTTGTAATTACAGCATTACTGGCAGATGTTTGACAGTAACTTACTGTAAATTAAAATGTATGTTATTTAGTGGAAACAGTTTGTTTAAAGAAAAAAGAAACATTAAACATTAACAAGACTTTATCTTTACAGGAAAAAAACTATAAAAAGTACAGCATTCTGCTACGCATGTCTGGGAATGAAATAAAATAAAATAAAATAAAATAAAATAAAATAAAATAAAATAAAATAAAATAAAATAAAATAAAATAAAATAAAATAAAATAAAATAAAATAAAATAAAATAAAATAAAAAGGTTGATGAGGATTTCTGGTTCCTAGAATGCTTTGCATGAGGCTGTTTTTCATCATTTTATTCTGTTAAGACAAAAACATTTTAATGTTTAATATTAATTTTTCTTTGAACAAACAGATGCCAATAAATTTGATACAATAAATACAAATCTACAGTAAGTTACTGGCAAACTCCTGCATAACTACACGGAAAAAAATGATATGCTGGATTTACAAAAAAAATGTGCATCATTTTTGCATCTACTTTTTTACATTAAGTTTTACATACAATTTAAGCAATTTAAGCAATTGTAATGTACTTAAAAAAGTGAATGCAAAAATTATGCACTATATTTTTAAGTAAATACAACCTATTATTTTTATTTCCTAGTTATTTATATTTACTAAAATAATTCAAGTAGTTTCTACCCAAAATTATTAATTTACTTTCCTTCTTACAAATTTTACATGATAAACATGAGATGATAAAGTTAAATTTACTAAATAATATATTTATTTAGAATTACTCACCTTTTGTGTAATTAAAAGAAATTTGGTTAAAAACAAGAATTATTTTTTAAATTGAATTTACTCATTTTATTTAGTTAAATTTATTAAGCCACAAAATCATTTTTTACAGTGTACAGCACATTTTTACAGTGTACATCAATAAAGAATAATAAATGCTGAAGAGCTATATTAATCATTATTATTTCATACAGTTAAACCAAAAATTATTCAGACACCAGATATGTGTTTTTATAATTTTTATTACTGTGTGCAGGACACTATAGTAAATTGAGGATTGCAAAATAAAGTAAACTGTGACATATTTTACCCAAAAATTCTTCATACAGTGGACTAAAACTAATACAAACATTTGGGACCCAAAATTATTCAGACACTTTGACCTGGCAATGTTTTGCTGAAGTGTTTTTTTTTTTCTTTAATTGCTAATGCAAGCTTTTTAACACTGAACTAAATTAAGCATTGCTTGGTATAATTTTGACCTAAATTGGTTTTATCTAATTGTTTACTTACTGTACATTTAACAGCTAACAGCTATTCAGCCAAATTAATTTGTGAGGCAGTCTAACATAATAATAATAATAATAAACTGTGAGAAGGTGTCTAAATAAACTTTGGTTAGATTGTATTAGCTAATGCATTTACTAATGTTACAAATACAACCATATGTAAAGTGTTACCAAGCAATTTAAAACCACTGTTTTTGTGCAATGCCAATTTACCGTCTGAAAGCAATTTCTCATCCAGCATATATTCTCTTTGCATTAGCTTACACAACTAGTGATGTGCTGGTCAAGGGCTCTCCCAAGGACAGCTGTTAGTTGAGAGCGTCTACATGAAAGGATTCTGTGATTGAAAATTGTACCTTAGATTGCAGCGCACTCTTGGGAAGAGTGAAAGGCCATTTATCTGTCCTGTTGTGTCCATCATTTGGACTTATTGTGTGCGTATGGGCTGAATTAAGAGGTCAGAGGTACACGCTGCTGTATTTTCTCACACAAAGCATATTTACTCGGCAATCCTTTACTAAGTGATCTCATTATGGACTAATATTGTTTAATTTATGACCCCGTAATTGTATCACAAGGATCTTTCCCCAGCTTTCTAATAAAAATATTTAAGATACTTTCCGTTTCTATTTATGCATTTGGCTGACGAATTACACTGCATTACAAAGTCCCTGGGACCGAACCCACAACCTTTTGAGCAATGCTCTCGTTGCAGGAACTCTGTAATAATAGCCTAAAGGTTGCAATAAAGTAAACACAGTTACACAAATAATAATTTAAATGTAATTGCAATGCAAGAATTACAAATGAAATACTGTACCAGCTTTGCTCAAAGCTATTTGAATAGAAGCATGTTGACTCTCCACACTATAACTGTAGCTATATGTAAAAAAAGGCTGCTACTTTCATACAGATGCGTTTTGGTGGCTGTTCATAGCAAATAAATTATGTTTCTCATTGTTTATCTTACGACTTTTGTAAGATAGATGCAATTTTCTCTCGAATGCACCGGCAGTCCGTCTTAGCACTTACGCTTTTGTTCGGCCGCCTTCATTGTTGGAGGGAAACGTTCAAAGCTTTCACCTCTAATTTAAGGAACACGTGTATGGACGTATGAAAGGTAGTTGAATAGAAGTTGTGAGCATTAAAAAGCAGTAGGCAATCGTTCCATCTTTAGGTGTAGTAAATGGGGTTGGAATTATCGCATGGAAATCCTTTTCTATTTCTGATTTAGTTTGCCAGACGCACGCTTCATTTTCTTGTGCTGAAATGTTCAGAGAAAGGCATATTTGGAAGTGCTGTCTTTATTGCCCATTTTGTGTCTCTTGGCAAATCTCACATTAGTTTAACTGTACAGCATGACATTATTTATTAAAGAAATAGTTCACCCAAAAATGAAAATAATGTCATTACCGACTCACCCTCATGTGGTTGCAAACCCGTAAGCATTCGTTGATCTTCAGAACACAGTTTAAGATTTATATTTAGTCCGAGAGTTTGTTGATCCTTCATTGAAAATCTAAGTACGGCATACTGTCAATGAAAGGTAATAAAAACATCATCAAAGTAGTCCATGTGACATCAGTGGGTCAGTTAGAATGTGTTGAAGCATCGAAAATACATTTTGGTCCAAAAATAACTAAAATTACGACTTTATTTAGCATTGTCTTCTCTTCCACGTCTGTTGTAAAGCGCATGCGCATGACTGCAGTGACACGGATGACGTGTTATCCTCAGACATGTTTGCACATTTTTTTCAAACTTACAGCGTGCGTCTCCCTCAGACTGTAAACGAAGCCCAGAGGCACAAAAAAAACTGCTGGGGCGCACCAGATAACACGTCAGCCGTGTCATACGTCATCCACAGAAGAGAAGATAATGCTGAATAAAGTCGTAATGTTTGTTATTTTTGGACCAAAATGTATTTTTGATGCTTCAACACATTCTAACTAACCCACTGATGTCACATGGACTACTTTGGTTATGTTTTTATTACCTTTCTGGACATGGACAGTATAACGTGTGTAGATTTTCAATGAAGGGTCAGCAAGCTCTCGGACTAAATATAAAACATCTTAAACTGTCTTCCGAAGATGCAAGGAGGTCATAAGTCATTAATGACATTATTTTTGGGTGAACTATCCCTTTAACTGTTATCCCGTTAACTCTTATAATTGAGTACCTTTTGACCCAATGTTGCGTTGAAAATAATTTTATATAAAAAAATGTATTCAAATGGACAAACAGGTCCATTTAATTAGTTCAGTCCATTTGTATTATAATGGAAGCAACACACAAAGATTGCTTTGTCAATGTCAAATTTTTATGTCAATGCTGACTCAGCAGCACTGAAAACAATGATGTTTTCCTGCAAATGCATCACATATTATCTATGTTAATCCAATACAAACGTAAGCATGTGTTACTATACTGTAAAGATTTTTACCTGACCATTCGAAACAATATTATACAGTAAGTCTAACATAGGCAGGCTTGTTCAGCATTACTGTATAAAATAATGTCTTTGACTTGATAATTTAGATGTTATTTATTTTTACTCTCTGTACTGTTGAGTAGAGATGAGTGAGTATTACAGTAGGCTACTGTATGTGATTTTTTTAGTTGACCTTATTCTGTTTTTATACAGAGGTTATTTTCAAAGAATCGAATCAAAAGCAACTGTACTAGATTTTCACTTTGCTGAAGATGTTTCGCCACTTCGTAGCGGCTTCCACCCAGACCTGATGGCAGTGAATCGCACACTGGGGCTCGGTGACTTGCAAGCGCTGCGGGAATCGCCTCTCACAGGGTGTGAATTGAGGTAAAGATGTAGAGTTTAAGATGTTACAGTGGTGTGGTAAGTAGCCGACAAATTGGCTCGGCACGACCTCTTTTGAACTATCAGTCCCGTGTAAGATCTATGCACCGCTATCTTCTCAAACGAGTGACCTCTGTCCTTTCTAAATGCCAGGAAGTGCCTGCTATTAGGAAACCAATGAAGCCATTCGGAAAAGTGCCAGAACGAGAAAAAAAGTCCACTTGAGTATGTTTGACCACAAAGTCTTCAATGACTACACTGTCAGAAAAACTACACCTTTTCTGTTACAGGTATACTAAACATTATACAATGTTGTACCTTTTTGTGTACATTACTGTACTTTAAAGTCGCCATGAAACGGAAGTAGCGATTGTCTTATTTTCCCCGTGGTGATGTATATCCGAGTGAAACGGTTTCTGAAATAAAAAAGGTCTACCCAGTCTCACGAGGTTTAGTGATATAGTCACGTATTTTTTTATTCTTTTTTCGTGATATTATCACGAATTTCCGTGTTTTTTTCGTGATTGTATAACAAATTCCTGTTTTCGTGTGATTATCACGTATTGGTTACTCAACTGCTTTTTCCTATTTTTAAACCATTGTCGCTTCGGTTTAGGGTTAGATTTGGTGCTTGCATTAGAATGTCACTTTATATATTGGTTTATACTATTTTTTTCTGATTTCTTTTTTTATATGTCGCCTGGCGTTAGGGTTAGAGTTGGGTTTGGGTAAAGATGTAATTTTATGTAAATCTAACCCTAAACCAAAGCGACAATGGTAAGAAAATAGGACAAAACAGTTGAGTAACCAATACGTGATAATCGCACGAAAACAGGAATTCGTTAAAAATTCGAAAAAAAATCATCTTTATCTTCTGACCTTTTCCTGGGGGTTAGCCTGGAAATCCAGAGCTTCTGCCTCACCAATCACTCATGAGAATCTTTGTGCCTTTCATTATTTAATTGACGTATTTATAAGATACATGCAATGTGCCTGGGAATAAATAAACTAGTGTGAATCAGTTTTAATTTCACAAATCAACAAGACCATATGGTGTAATAGGCATATAGCAAGATTTTTCATTTAATCACATAACTCTGGGTTGCTTCAATCTATGGTTTGGTAAAATATGAACCTAACTGCTGTTTTTTAATATATAGAAAATGTTTAGATTTTACCAATTAAATGGGATGAAATTTGAATTTTAAAAGTATATACATAAAGTACAGTATATAAAACTTCATATGTTGTATGCTGAAGGGATGACTCTATTTGTTTGCAACCTTCATCTCAGTATTGGCACAATGCACTGTCCATACAAGGTGAAAATATAAAATCTTGCATTCTTCTCATGTTTTTTATAGAACATTGACGAGGTTGAACTTTAGGTTAACGAGCTACTCAATAAAGTATTGATATATTTCTTGGGTCAGTGCAACACAACAATCCATCTCAGTGACGTGTGATAGTAAAAGACCTTAAAATATAATAGCCCTTGCATGCTTGTACCCATTTCCGTGATTTACTGCATGTGTGTTCAGTTTATATCTGCCATACCTGAACATCTCAATGTTTGTATCCTACACGTTTTTAACAGTGGCCTTAGAAAGTTCACAACATATCTAAAACCTGAGAAAATTAATATTTGACGAGTTCAGGTGCAAAACCTGCTAAGTGCGTCTGGCATGATTTCTTGTTACTTAGCATTTTTTTATTAGACTTTAATGGATTCTGCCTAAAACTTGTATTTCTGAATGTGTATATTCATGTGATTTAATGACATTATTCTGCTGTCTAAGGTTTTGAAATCGAATATGAATCAGTTCTCTAGACTGTTAATAAAAATAAATTTAAAGGCTCTCTAAGCGAATAATGTGTGACGTCACTTCCTGTTGATGTTTGAACTGTTTTCAATCAAACGGAGCATAGCTAATGCCTCCCCCTCCCTCTCCCGTCCGTGCTTTCATGAACGCGCCCAACCCCCACCCCCAAATTCTTCTTGTCGTTTATTGGCTGGAACACTTTGTTATGTTTTGTTGTGCTAGGTTTGGCCACTATGTTGATATTGCTGTTTGTCAAGCCTGAGCTGTCTACAGAGATCGCGTTTTTTTACAGTTTGATCAGCGGACAGGCAGCAAGCAGATAGTGAGGAGATGTTTGCTGTATGTAACAAAAAATGTTTTATGGTCTAAAAAGCGTCAATTCGCTTAGAGCGCCTTTAAACAACAGATGCTAATGTTGTCACTGGTTGTGTGAGCTGATGCATCGACAGTCTAAAGCCCTTTATATCCTCTATCCTCTTCATTTAATTCAGCAAAATCCATGTTTATGTTCATGAAATTGTCCATCTCTCCTACACTGTCAGAAAAAAAGTACAAAAAAGGTACAAAACTATACCTTTTCTGTCACTGGGGTACTCTCAAAAGTTAATTTCTGTATACGTTTATGGGTATACAACACATTGAAATGTACCTTTTGTAGTACAATATTAGACCATAGGGACCTATTGTGTACCCTGAGGAATAATTTTATACCAGTAAAATTGTAGAGGTACAAAACTTTAAAGGTACAAAATAGATGCTTAAATACGAAATGAAATTGAAATGAAAAACTGTGAAAAAAATTGTAATATTGTTGTATTTTTTAAAAAGTTCATGTTCCCTCATCTTAATCAAAAACACGAATCTCCTCCCCTTCTCAAAACGATCTCTCCTTACTTCCGGTCATATGGTATGGCAGGTGGGCGGGGTCCGGGAAAGATCACAGCGATTAGCAACGATTCGTGTTTGAAAAGTGGAAATAAAGTACTTAACAAGTGTTTATGTAAGGGATAATGTAGAGGCAGCCGGTAGTTATTGGGAAATAAGCCCAGACAGTGTGATCAGGACCCGACGCGAAGCGGAGGGTCTTGTATCACACTGAAGGGGCTTATTTCCCAGTGACTGCCGGCTGCCTCTACATTATCCCGCTTATTACACGGCTACTTGCCACATAAGAAAAAAAACTGGACATGAATATGAATTTGAAACATTTTATTGGCATATTTGTTTTAAATTAACATTTTTATTCTTCCGCGAAACTTTGCACAGATGCATAAAATGATCGTAATACCTTATTAAGATCCGCTGCTTCATACTTGTCTCCATCTTTTCTCTTTTAGCCAGTCTTTGAGAAGTTTTAATGCCCATTCTGTATTTTTTTGTGTGTTGGCTTCGTAGCTGTCATGCTCTATTTTGTCAAGTTCAGTCTCAGTAAGCTGTCTGTGTCTTGTCGTGTTTGTCACAAGATGGCGCCCAACAGACAGTAATCTTTATTGATCTTTATTGGCGCGGAGCGATTTTACTCGTGCAAGTAGTCCGGCTATGCGTTATTATTTTGGAGCGGTTATTATTTGAAGAGAACGAACCTGCAAATGTCTCAACTGACCAATCAGAATCAAGCATTCCGGAGAGCCGTGTAATAATAAGAATGAAAGTATTTATTGGGTATGGTTAGGGGCTGGTGTAGTGAGGATTTTTATTCTCCCAATAATGCAGTACCCATTTAATAATTTAAATAAATATAATACTTAACAATGTTATTACTGGTCATGTTAATCTACAAAATATACTGAGGTCCAAATAGTATCTATCGCTAAGAAAATATGCTATTTGCACTTAAAGTGCACCTATTTCATTGCTAAAAACAAAGTTATTTTGTGTATTTGGTATAATACAATGTGTTCGCGTGGTTTATGGTTAAAACACACATTATTCTCCACATACCGTACATTTTTGTAGCTCCAGATTTCACTCTCTACCTGAAACGCACGGATTTGAAAAGCTCTGTGTCCCTGATTGGCCAGCTAATCTGTACATTGTGATTGGCCTGAATACATCTGACGTCAGCCGGAAATGTGACGCTCCTTACCATGTTTAAAGGTTAGTGCACAATGCAATGCTAACAGGAGTTAACTTACAGGCTGTGGGTCTGAAGCGGGAGGAATTATGATAATGTCGGTCTTGTCTACGTCAACACGCCCAGGAAGTAAACGGTTGCCTACAATCTGTTTGTTTGTTGTAGTCCAAAAAAAGAGATTTACATTGAAGACGATAACTTGCATCATCGTTTACTTTGGGGTATGTACCTTTTGCATATAGTTAACATGTACTAATACACACTTACACACCAAATGTAAAATCATGAATCAGACCATAGGTGCTCTTTAAACATTTGTGTAAAATGTCTATGTTTTATTTCATTTCTAGTGTGATCGCTGGTTTCTTTTCCAAGTACAAAGGAAATTGTCTGAAGCATGTCTGAACCTCTGGCAGTTTCTCAGTAGTCTTCACCTCCAACACACTCTCGGTCCTGTGTCTTGAGATGTGTTAACATGTGATATTTGTCTGTTACTCGAATGCAGCACATTTTGGCCATTGCTTTTGTAAAGTACAAGCCCAGGATTGTACTGACTTTAAAAGGTTTCACCAGGAGGTCAAGGTTTGGCTGGTGAGCCTGGTCCAGTTTGCCCTATATACTTTTCTGTAGGCATTCAAAACCTAAATTCTCATAAACTAATGATGAGATTGGAGCATCAGAGATTGATGTCATGCATTGATTTGATTTTACATTGATTTTAATCTTGGACATGACCTTACTAAGTCAATATTAAAGATATCAAGGTTATTTTTCACAGAATTTTCTTTACATTATGTACGCAGTTTGGTGATTACAGTATATGTCGAAAATAGTAAATCACAGAATTTTCACATGACTTGATCACATTTTGAGCCGACAATCAAAATAGCTATAAAAATGGCCAAGTAATGTGGTCAGAGACGATGGTACACTGAAAAAAATATTCATTCAATTTACTCAATTTTTTTGTGGTTGCAATCAATTTATTTAAGCTACATTTAAACAGAAGTTTTTTGTTTTGTTTTTCTATTATAATTTTTTTGTTTGTTTAAATGTAGCTTAAATAAATTGATTGTGACCACTTACCTTAAAAAATTGAGTAAATTGAAAGAATTTTTTTTTTTCAGTGTATAGTATGCACTTTTGGCGACCTGAGTTCGATTCCCGGCTCGTGGTCATTTGCCAATTCTCCTCACTCACTGTTAAAATAAAGGCAAAATGGCCCCAAAATAAATAAATAATGTGTTTATAGTTCTATAAATGATAGATTTCAAGATACAGTTATAACATTTTTATGATCGAGATTTGTATTTTTAATAACACTCGGAAGGTGGTTTCCTAAAAATTTGGTCTCAAATACTGAAATTAATTATTTCATTGACACTACGTATTATTTTTGCGCAAAATATTGTAAGTTGGCCTCCTAAAAATTGATTTCAATTCTTCACATGGCCTTAATATTAAAGATATCAAAGATTTTCACAAAATGTTCGTTACATTACGTAGTATGATTTTATGTAGAAAACAGTAAATCACAATAAAATTACTTTAGCCATATTTTACAGACTGCATCACAAACATATTGTAGCAATCAAACTTTATATAATATTATTCCTGCTGAAAAAAAAACAATAAAACCATTACAGAAAATTCTAATGGTTTCCATTTAAATACCAATAGGAACCATTAGCTTTTACCATTAAAACCACTACACTGTAGTGTGTTTTGGGCCATATTCAATTAGAACCAATACATAATCCATTAGAACCAATACATAGAACCAATACATACCATTAGAGACCAAAAAAAAAAAAAACAATACACTACACTATAGTGTGTTTTGGGCCATATTCCATTAGAACCAATGCAATTCCCAATAAAACCAATAGAATTTCTGTGATGGTGTCTATTGTTTTTTAGCAGGGATGTATTTTTCCCCCTCTTTTTTGGAGGGCTCCTTAAGCGTTTAATGGTTTTGCTGTAATATAAGTCTGTATAGTACTCGGGGGATTCTCACGAAAACTTGGTTTTAAAAATGTCAAGCATGAAAATGTAAAAATTGCTTAAATTTACTTTTTTTCCCACCAGACATTGAAAAACAAAGTCTGGAGTATATGGGAACATTAATTTAAAAACTTTTACTCATCATTTAACACTTTTTGTAACATAATTTAAAAAATTAGTCCTAAAAAATCTCATTACCGCAACAGTCAGAAAACATCAACACTGACATATTTTCAGTATTATGCTTCTATTAATTAAATGAACATTTAATAAGCATCTGTTGCGGTAATGATAATCAAAATGTCGTGTAAGCATTCTGACAAGACAATATTTCAAATTAACTGTAAAAAAATGATCTTACCTGGTAGCCATCTTGAAGTAACTAGTCCATGTGCTTGGTCACTCAAAATCAAACTTTATTAAAATTCTGTATGTGTGCTTAAACTGTTCTCAAAAAGTGTTGCGGAGGATGAGAACATCAGGCATGGACACATCATTTTCCTAATTTTTCTTCATTATTATTATACATGAATATTCAGTAAATATTTTTTCTGTCATCTAAAGTAGTCTAGCAAAACATCCATTTATTTTTTTCTTAATATTTTTGTGTTAATTTGATTAAATTACAATATAATGTATGTTCAAACACAGCCGGACACATTGCGGTAATGAGAATTTCAGCAAAAAATGAGATAAAATTTCCAATTATAAATTCTTATGTTGAAATCACACATTGTGCAAGGTAGAACACAGTATTGTGTTAATTCTGATGGTTTTTAATGTTACTATATTACACATTTTAAAGCTAAAATCATTAGTGCCGTGGTGTTTCAATGGTTTCGTGAGAATCACCCACTCACATATGGCTTATGGCTCAGCTGATTGGCTGAAAACTAAGCATCCATGTCCAGAGCTCAGCGTCCGTGAGAAAAGATGAGACATTTCAAAATGCAAACTTTCAAGCATCCACCATCAAGGTAAATGGGAATTCTAACAAATAGCTTTCTCAAGGTATTATAGACCTCCCTCGTGGTGTTGACGTTAAGTATTCAGTGAACTGTGCAAGGTCAGAGCGCAGCGCCTGTTATCCTGATGCGAAAGAATTATTGAGACACCCGATTCGTCAATACGCTTACACTTAATGAGGTGCTCTATTAATGAATGGGCGGCCATTGCTCTACATAATTAACTCTGAACTGATAGATAAATAAAAAAATCACCACATTACCAGCAGATATTTTCATAAATCCTTGAACGGGTGTTGTTGTTTTTATTACGGGAAAACAATGCAAGAGAAAGTATCGCTGAGAACAGGTTGACAGTCTGGCGCTCCTTTAGCCCATAACACGCAGTAGAGTGAGTAATATCCCCATAGCCAACGATTTATTTCACTGCAAAAACGTCAAACAGCCTCACCCAAACACTGTATATTTATGATTCTGGCCTTCTGGCTGAGTTACAGGCTATCTTGGGCTGCCACCAGCTCAGGTTTTTGTGTTACCTAAGGCAAAACTGATTTGTTGCTTTTGAAATACAGGCACAGCATCAGAATTGCCTTTGTGACTAATGACGGACTAAAAGAAAGAGCTTGCAAACATGTTAACCAAAATTTCAAGGTTTCTTTTCTCCTTACAGTATAAACCCTGTGATGTTCTCTCACGCCTCTGTTAGAGACGAGCGCACAAACTTGGCTCTTCTTGATATTGTTACGGGCATGTCTCCGAGGACCCGCGTGGCATTTAGCTTCTGTTTTCTCAAGTCGAATTTAAATAAGCAAATCGCAGCGCAGACAGATATCCAATCCTTTGTCTCCACCAGTCAGTTTAATAGAATTTCTTCAGGGTTTTTTTCACATTAGCTGGATTCGAGAAATCTTGAGAGCGCTGTGAAGAGACTTGGACTCTCAAGGGATGCTTCGAAGCTGCGAATTTGGAGGAGTTTCAACTGGAGCAGATGTGCAAGAACTAATATGAGTTATTGATGCATTTGCTCACTGGTTCTTTCTTTATTTGGTTATTTTTAAGTGTAGTTCCTGTTTGCAATTTTCCCTTTCAACTCCATCAACTTACAGTATTTGTCACCTGTCCCTCACATCTACCATGTTGTGACATATCTATATTTGTTTCCCCTGATACATTTTACTTGCCCTCTGAGGAATTGAATTCAAATCTCGGTTTAATTTAATCTTGTAGCTCTGGGCTCAAGGCTGAGCTGCTGCTTGCACACAAAAGGATGTCTCCTTCAACACATAAACAAAAAAATAAACGTGATGATGTGGAATTGGAGCGTAAGCCCCACGGAGACACGATAAATACCAAAGAGATACGTCTTTGTAATCCTTGCCCCAAGTGTTGCTGTCTGGCATTGTCTTGCATCTTTGAAAGAGAGGCTCTGTGTGTGTCTATGTACACGGCTGGGAGTTTTTCAATATTTATATAAGGAGAAACAGAAATCTGAATGCATTATATATTTACAGCTGTATGTAATGCCTAAGACTTTGTAAACAAATGCTTTTTTTCTCCTTCTTCTAACCAATAAGTCCCTCTCAGTGTGCATGTTTGAAATAGCTTAATACCACACGACTCATAATTTTTGGGCAGAATCCACACTTTTATAGTTGCATCAAGCTGATTTTATAAGTCTTTACCATCAAAGAAGTAGATTTTTGGAGGTTTTGGCAAAAAAAAATCTTGCATGCACAGTCAAATTTGTTAAATACCAATGAAATGTTTAAAGTGACCTAAGCGATTTCAATTACTTACTAATAACCTTTTCAATGTCATAAAGTGAAATTATTTAACCTAAACATAAGATGAAAATGCCCATTTACAAGAAAACATGTAAGACACACTTAAGGGGGTCGCACACCGGGCGTGCAGCTCAGTGTCGTGTCGAATCGCGTCTAGGACAACTCAGAGGTATCGTAAACCGGAAGTGCATATTAAATAGCGTGAGCTTCGTCAGATAGCGTCTACTTAAAAATGCTAAATATACGTTAGCAGTCAATGTTAACTGTTAATGATTTGGGACAAATACGATGTTATTTAATGTTAAACTATGTGAGTGGCACTGTGTGGTGCGACAGGGCTTTGAGCAACTTCCTGAGTCAAAGATGGGCAGCGCCCGTGTGCGTATAGTCATAGAAAACAATGTGTTCCATTTTTTTAGAATGGCGCGGCGCTGAGCTGCGCGGCTGGTGTGCGATCCCCTTTAGAGGCTTTTGCATCTCAACTTCTGAAATATAGGCTATAGCTTAAATGGATAAGCTATACAGTTAAGCTATATAAAGCTATATACATGTATGTATTAGTATTATTAGTAATAGGCAGTAGTAGGCATAGGCCTAGGGCGCCACCAGCTGCAGGGGGCGTCAAAGAGCGCATATACATTTTAACTGCTGCTTCACTAACTTGAATGAATGTAAAAGTGAGCACGACAACAAAATTAAAATAAACTCTGCAAAATGTTTTACCAGCATCAGACAGAAGGTGGTATATGTGATGTGCCCAAAGTATTGCCACAATCTGCTTTTATTTGTTTTAACCACACATTTTTTATGATAATTGATATGTAAAAATTATTATTAAGCACTGCACTTGCGATCATTTGACCTTAAGAAAAAAGAATCATGATTATACTATAGTAAACATTTTATGTGTAGTAAGTTAATTGTTCTCAATATAATAATAATAATGGTATTTTTTAGTACAACTATGGTAATACAAATGGTATTCTAATCTGATAATAAAAGCCATCATATGGCAAATAAATGTTTACCATGGCCTATTGTTAAATTTCAGATGTTTAAAATACTTCTTTTATAATGAATACCCACACTGTCAACATCAGTTAAACATCCCTATATATTATAATGACCCGACGCGTCCAAGCAGATGTTACGCGCCTCCCCCTGCGCACGCACAATGGTTTGTTCCACACCCATGCTGTTTATAGTGGATCGTCCGCTTCTCCAAGTCATTGCGCCTCCGACAGCTCCTCCGTCGCGTTCTGTCGCTGTCTTCTTACTTACTTTCACCATTTTTGCTCTCTCACATTTTCAACGGTGAGTACTTGACTCTCCTTTTCTCTTTTCTTCATCTTTCTCTCTTACCTGCGACCTGTTTTTTATTTGGGATGTGCTCGCATTTTGTTTTTCCTTTTAATTCAAGTGCCATTCACCTAAAGCCGACTTTTAATGTTTCGCCTTCTTGGAGAGGTGGAACGTAAGGTTTTGGATAACTTTGGTTAACATATATGAACTCTTGAGTTTGCTGATCTCGTCCTGCGCTCTTTGGACAGTGGACGGGAATTGAATGTGTCCTGTATAGGAGCAGGTGCATTATTTTTATTTTGACTGTTTTGCCTTTGGTTCTTTTTTATTTATCTTGACGTTTACTTGTAACCACCGAGCAGCTTTCTTTTGATTTTCACCGTTTTAAGAGAACATTTGTGTGTTTTAAAGTTGGGAATTGCATTTTTAAATTGATCAAATCGTACATTTTTGCGTGGGAACTGATGCGTTTTTGGAGCGCTTGTGAGCGCATAGCGCAGTGCGCGTCTTCTCTTCACTCCACTGCAGACATCTGCGAACATGTAAA
This sequence comes from Misgurnus anguillicaudatus, assembly GCF_027580225.2. NCBI lineage: Eukaryota > Metazoa > Chordata > Actinopteri > Cypriniformes > Cobitidae > Misgurnus > Misgurnus anguillicaudatus. The sequence continues at coordinate 20,879,732 of NC_073344.2, read as the reverse complement.
GACGTCTGGATTGTTAAACAACACCATAGATCTGCTGTGTCAACCACGTTTGCACTGTTATGGTCACTGGCTATATACATATCTTATGTTTGTGTATTGCGCCTGTATAATACTTCTATATCTGCACATTTATTTGCATTGAGCTGGACTCCGCTTCTCAATCTCATAACTTTGCAATTCATAAATATCTTTATTGTATACACACACATTTACATATGTTAATATACTACTTATGTTTGCACTTACACCAACTGGATTGGCCCTGTACTTGTATACTGCAGTAAAGTTTAATCTAATAATATCTTATTTGACCATGTTATACTGGTGGACTTCAGGGCTACTTTACTAATAATCTGTCGTTATTTAGTTTCTTGCAATCTGGTTCAGTATGTTGTGAAAATGCTACTGGGATTTTCTGTCTGTGCCTTCAAACTTAGTGAGCTGCCTATACAATACAATTGCATTTGTGGGCATCATTGTGGAAAAATGCAGCATGGCCAACAGGTGGATCTCAGTCATTTTCTTCAGGCATATAAGTATTATTGCAAATAAGCCGTGGCTTTTTGATTGTATTATATTAAAAATAAGACTTTTAGTCATATTAGTAATAGGCCAAGTTGCCAACTTGGTTAATAGTTAAAAATTACAATCTATCATTGTAATAGTGTAAAGGATGGGAGCAGGATTTGTATGCCTGACTAGATTAGGTTTTATGTATATAATGAAAGTTTAAATAAATAAAAAATAAATGATATAAAAACAAACATTTGTTACTTTTTCTTCATAGTTACTTATTAAGATACATTATACTCTTAGTACAAGTAGCCCCGGTCTCCTCGTCTTCTCAAACCTTTTTTTTATATCCTGCAACGGCATATATGCAATTGCTCTTAATTGAAAAATACAAAAAAATGAAACTGTAATCACACATCGTCTGAGGTTACAGGGTTGATATTAGGCCTAAAAGAGCAAAATTTAGGCCACAGTTGTATATTGTAAACATGCTTTCAGGAAATAAAGAAAAGGTTAATAGAGTAACTGTTGCTTACAATTGACCCCCTTTTAATTATATCTCCTATATAAATATTAAATAGATACATAATAGAGAAGATGCAGTACATTTTCCTACAACAGATGATCAGATGTTTTTAGTTTTTATCCCTAAAGTCCTTTGTATGCACACATGCTAAAAGTGTACCATACATCCGAGTGTTGTAGGCACTTTCACTTAAAATGTACATTATTTCCAGTGGTTGTCTTGTCAAGGTTTACTTAAGTACTAGCTGTTTGTCCTTCCAACAACAGTGAAGCACTTTACACACAACTTTCTTTACAGTAATGTTTTATATCGATGTGTTTGTGCTTTGTAAGGGCACTGGATCGAAAGAATAATGCTTCCTATCAGTGTTGTCATGGTATCAAAAAATGGATGTGTGCACTACAAAGTAATGTACAAAACGACGTTGCATACTTACACTACAGTGTGTATTTAAGCAACGAGATAAATCCATTTTTTAACATTTTTGTCAAAACATGTTTATTATTATGTTATCGTGTTATTATTTTGTTTTATGGTGCTACTTAGCTGTATTTTTTAATTTGTGAAGGTTTAAATCAAAACGAACCAACTGCAGTTGAATTGAAATTAATTGGATTGCACAACCAAAAAACGAGATTTCTGAACGGTGGTTATCTCGTTTTGCAACGAAACTCTTCATATATACCATTATAGCTATCAAAACCTGTTCTTCTTCCATACAACGCAAAATATGTTTAGCAGAATGTTGGCACTGCTGCTTTTTATACAATAAAGGAGTGATTGGTGACCAATCTCCGGTCAAAAGCGTATGTGTTATCCACATTACATGCACTGTTTTCCAGTATACAGTATGTTATTCACTATTTACATGTATGCTTTTGACAGACACTAGATGCACAAAATTTAAATGCTGGTCTATTTTCAACCCACAAGACCCACAAACTGTTTATATTTGACACAACAACCCAGTATTTTGGGTTAAAACAACCAACATAGGATCATTTACAACCCAACTGGCATGGTTTGTGCCGTTTTGACCCAATGCTGGGATTTGAACCCACAACCTTTGTGTAATGCTTTACCAGTTGAGCCACATAAAAACAAATTGAGCTACTGACATCACTTCACATCACGCTATTTTATGTTTGGATTTGTAAACTAGCACGCAAGCCATATGGACTACTGAAATGACACTTTAATGGTGCTGTTATTGTCATCTTTGATGCTTCACAGCCTCTGGTCAACATTCAATTTCATTGTACATAGCCTGAATATTCTCCTCCGCATCTTTTTTTGTAGTCTATGGGGAGAAAAAATAACATAAGGGGGAGGAAATAGTGGCAGTATTTTTTTGCAGGGGGGTGCACTGTCCCTTTAAGGATCCCAGACAGTGTTTTGTAATGATTTAGAAGCCTTTCTCGAAATGTATTGCTTTGGTATTAATTGTCAACCTTGAGTATAACCAATTCAAGTTGACCAGTTAAAAAAAAATGCAACAAAACAAATGCTGAATGCATTGCGAGGTATTACAAATGAACATAACCTACACATTAAACCGAACTTTGAATGCGACATAAATTATTTTTAATTAAGTGGCTGTACAGTACTATAATTGTGCTAAAGTATTCATTTAGCAGGTGCTTTTATCCAACACATCTTAGAGTAATATAAGCGTAAGCAATAAATTAAGGGGGAAAACTATAATGCTCCTGAACCAGGGCTATAGTGCACCTTTCATATTAGTACCTCAAAGGGAAATATTGGTACCAATACCTGTACCTAACTGGAACATATTATAATATTTGTTCTCACAATGTACAATGTTAAATATCTGTCCATATTAAAGTGATTGATTACGACACTTCTGGCTTGTATGCTTTCACACCTGTGGAAAAATGATGGATGCTAATTGTTGCTTAATATGTAGAAACTTGATATTACTGAATGGAACAAAGTTCACTGTGTCCAAGATGCTAACTATAACCCAGCTTTAAGTAGTTAGCACCATTAATGTGACATTGACATGCCAACTGCATATCTTTGGATTAGCTGGCAGCTTTGTCATGAAATGCTCAGATATTATTAGTCATTATACGTTTTTGCTACCAAAAGCCTCAAAAGTGTCCAAAATATAATAAGTCTCATACATGTTTTTCAAACTAATATATTCATACTGTACAGATTTAATAAATAAACAGATAATGATCATGCAAATTAATTAATTTTATGAGTAAATTGGTGACGGCACTATTGATGGTACTTTTAACACACTGTACTGTACAGTGCTTTGATGTCTGATAAATTCAGTCACATGACCTTGTTATTTCTACAGCAAACCAAACCAGCACACATCACAGTGCTTTAACAGTGGAAGTTAATTGGCACTTATTTTATTATCAGTCACTACAATGAAGAGTTCTTCAAGGAATTATAGCATCTGATGCCATGTTGTTGCCAACAACGTGTTACATTTCAAGTGCTTGATGTTGTCTATGTCTTTGTCGTCTGTGCTGGATCAGTTAATATATCCGAGCATTTGTGGCGTGACTGTCATCGGTTATCTCGGCAAGGTCCGGGGGACCTCATGTGTGTTGGATATTGTATGACCGGAATGCTCCTCAAATATCAGGCACCACCACTACCCAAACAACTAACCCAACATAGAAACTCTACGACACAAGAACTTCGCTTAGAATTGTCGTGCTCCTCTTTTGTCCAACATTAATGCACAACAGGCTTATCTTTGTCAACATCGATTGAAATATTCTTAACATCTCAGGTTACGCTGTCGCAGAATGTTTCCATTAGGCAGGAGGGGGTTGAACACAGCGACCTCCAAGGTCAACTGAGTCTGGTACTGGAATGAAAATGTGTCACATTTTTTCAACAGTAAATTAAGCTCCCATATTATATACAAAATAGCCTGTGGGCTAATTGTAAAACATATTTTCACAATTCTTGTTTCTCAGAAGGGTCAGGCTTTCCAATAAACCCGTAACCTTGCTGTGAACAAGTAATGACACCTTACATTATGTGGTCTGTATAAGATGTCTTTCATATATTAAAGAAGGTGTCAGAGCCATATCTAGAAAGCAGAATATGTGAGTGGGTTCTTTAAACTTATACAACTACCTAGCAATGCCCTAGCAACCACCCAAACACCTAGGTAACTACATAGCAACATGCTAAAACACCATGCAATCGCATGAAATCACCCTAGCAACAACCCAGAAACTGCATAGCAACATGCTAAACACTCAGAACATCATGCATTCAGAACAATTCCTTAGCAACCACCCAGAACACCCTAGTAACAGGATGGCTACATGCTAATCACTCAGAACACCATGTACTCAAATGACAACACCATGGCAACCACCCAGACCATCTTATAGAAACTGCATAGCAACATGCTAAACACTCAGAACACAGTGCAGTCACATGACAATAACCTAGCAACCAGCCAGAACACCCTAGTAACTGCACGGCTACATGCTAATCACTCACAACACAGTGCAGTCACATGACAATAACCTAGCAAGCACCACAACACCCTAGTAGCTGCAGATCAACATGCTAAAACACTCAGAACACCATGCAGTTGCATGGCAACACTCTAGCCACCACCCAGAACACCCTAGTAACTGCAGATTAACATGCTAAACACTCAGAACACCATGTAGTTGCATGGCAACCCCTGGCAACCACCCAGAACACCCTAGTAACTGCATAGCTACATGCTAATCACTCAGAACACAGTGCAGTCACATGAGAACGCCATAGCAACCACCCAGACCACTCTATAGAACGGCATAGCAATGCGCTAAAACACCCAGAACACCATGCAGTAACATGTCAACCCCTGGCAACCACCCAGATCACCCTAGTTACTGCAGAACAACATGCTAAACACTCAGACCACCATGCAGTGACATGACAACGCCCTAGCAACCACCCAGACCACTCTATAGAAAGACATAGCAATGCGCTAAAACACCCAGAACACCATGCAGTGACATGAAAACGCCCTTGCAACCACCCAGATTACTCTATAGAAACAGCATAGCAACATGCTTAACACTCCGGACACCAAGCAGTCACATGACAACACCCTAGCAACCATCAAGAAAATCCTAGCAACTGCACAGCAACCTGCTAAACACTCAGAACAACATGCAGTCACATGAGAACGCCCTAGCAACCACCCAGACCACCCTATAGAAAGACATAGCAATGCGCTAAAACACCCAGAACACCATGCAGTGACATGACAACGCCCTAGCAACCACCCAGATTACTCTATAGAAACAGCATAGCAACATGCTTAACACCAAGCAGTCACATGACAACACCCTAGCAACCACCCAGAACACCCTAGTAACTGCATAGCAACATGCTAAAACAATATGCTTGTTCAGCTCCGCAAGAAACAACAGCCAGATGATATCACAGTACCACAAGAGCAATTCATGGGTAGAATGGTCAGTATGCTGTCAAATTGCCCTAGCAACTGCATAGCAACCTGTTAAAAACACTCAGTATAGCATGCAATCACATGACAACGCCCTAGCAACCACCCTACAGTAGCAAGCATTGTGGTGGAGAGTTTTTCTCAGCCAAAATACATTCTCAGGCAAATGCAACTCTTCCTATCGTGTTTTTTACATTGCGGTATGTATTTGGTTTGTTTTGAACTGCAGGATCCCTCACCCTCTTCAGGTTAGAAGCGCTGGACCCAAGCTGCATACCCGTACTCATCCCCTGGTCACAAAAGATACAGTATCTGAGAGGTATGCGCAACTTTTCTATTCATTTGATTTGTTTGTTATATTTGCGTGGTTATTACAGCATAATTGAATCTTTTTAATTAGGGCCCGAGCACCGAGGACCCTATTGTTCTTCAATGAGTTATTATTATTACTTAGTGTTTCTCCTAAAGCAGTGTTTCCCATACTTTTACAATGGCATGACAAAACACGTGATGCACATGGTTCACATGACGCAAAGAACACACATGACACTCCGAACACTTTCGAATGAGCAGTCACGAGCCGCCACTGGTATATATGAATATTAAAGGTGCAATTTGTAAGATATTTGCAGTAAAATGTCCAAAAAACACTAGGCCAGTGTTAAATTTTTTTGTCCAGCTGATTACTATCAATATCTGTAATGTTTTCAACTACTTGTAAATCGTGAGAAAATTTCCATTCAAAACATTGACACGGGGCAGTGCAGTCTCCTGTCAATGACGTTAATATCCATGTGACCCTTTGTCACCGCCTTACGTAAAAAACACATGACAACAGTGGTCGAGTTCGAAAAAATAAAATGGCGGCCAAGGAAGCGACTGGAGCACAAATTTAGTGTAAATAAAGGTATATTTTCACTTTTTACACATTTTAATTGCATTTCTAGTGAGAAATTAGTATTGTAGTTTTCAAATATGTGATTAGTTATCACAAAGGCGCTCTCTGTTTATATTTCAAACACGCTGCCTTTGAAGTTCGTCCGAAAGCCTTTCTCTGAGCTGCCTTCATGCCTCCGAAGTCATTACCTCATGAGGCAGCGAGGCAACGAGTCACTGCCTTAAGTTTTCGGACGCAGACAGTGTCGTGGACAAATGCGGAACTATGCGTTATCGCCTGTTGGGCTACACGCTTGCTTATGGACTTATGGATAACTCTTTACCGTCTGCCGCTGGTTGTGTCAGCAAAGACAGCTCACGTAAGCGTACAGGCCAACCAAACTACCCAAGAAGAGTTTGGAACAAAACGAGAGAAAGATTGAGGAAGGATCAATTTGGTGTTGTTATCTGGATAGAGAGAGCTTCGTGACAACATTTAACTAGACCGAGATTCTGATCCTGCTTGTGTTTTACACGATGGGTGAGTTGTTTTGATTCGTAACCCTTCAAAAAACGTATGCTATTATATTGATCACAACATTAGTGTCTAAATTGTAATCAGCGCGTCTTCCCGCGGACGATATGCACATCAATAGGTATTGTACAGCAATATAAATGGTCATTTTAAGACACTTCACAATAAGATTTGTACTGTCAATACATTATGTGAAAAATCATTGTAAGTTGAAAACTTAATTCTGTGCTGTGTTAACTATCAAATTTGGACTAATACTGTAACATCTTGACTAACAATTTCATTTTAAACATCACATATAAACTTACATAATGAAATAAACAATGTCATCAAACGCAACATTTATAAGACTTGATTACCTTATCCGTCAACGTGATTTCTCGTTCGCGTCTGATTGATGGCCATCAGTGGTTGAGTTAAAGACTACAAATCCCATAATTCCACGCTGCTTCAGAGCGTCATTAAACAACGCCATTGTTATTGATTTGATCTAGCGCCACCTAGCGGCGCAGATAATACAAATTGCATCTTTGAAACCATGCAACACACATATACACAATGTAATGACTAACATATAAATATTCTGCATATTCTATATGCATGCTTGACTAAAAACAATATGACTTATATGATGGTTTTTTTTTTTTAATATTTGCACAATACGATTGCCACCTCATGGATCCAAGTTTGGGAACCACTGCCATAGACAGACTGAGATATAAAGAAGTCTTCTGCTTTAGAGGAAGAATTGAAAACACGAATTGCGAATTTCATTTGAATGTGGGTGCACTGATTATTTTTAGGTGTTTTAAGCTAAATGTGTTTATGACACAGCTTAGTGTTTTAGACAATAATGTGAACCTGTCTCAAGTTTGATTTCAATTATTAATTTCAAACCTTACCTACTTAGTATTAAATAGATTATCAAGGATATATTTTCATAAAATGTTATTTACATTATATAGGATGATTTTATGTAAAAACTTGACTATAACTGGGTTTTTAAAGGCAGGGTGTAGAATGAGATGACAATGTTTTGTGTGGTAAGTCTGCACTAGTGATACGGAGAGCAGTGATTTAAGCATCGCTCTCTAATCACTACCAGAAAAGAGAGAGCGTGTGAATTATAGATACACGCCTGTGAAAATTTCATGGAAATGTTATTCAAGCTTTCAAATATGTCAAACATTGCCTGCTACACTGATTGGGAATGATGTTGTTGATGTTGCGCTAGTTAAGAGTGAAAAGGCTAAAGAAATCTTACATTGCTTGACTTGAGATAAATTAGACGTCGGAATGAAACCACGGAATGAAGAATACAATAACTTTTAAGCTTTTACTGTATCACGTGTCTCATTATGGGTGCAGTTATATCTGTGCATTGGGAATCAAAGAAAATCATGCATATTTTAAACCTAAGTTGAAAGTGAATGTATCTGAATTTCTTGATGTTTTCCTGAAAGCTGCTTACGGGGTCAGTCTGTGTGTTTACAGAGAAAGCCCTTTAGCATTAAACACTGCTTATGCAGCAGTCAATATAGATCTAGATTAAGAAAAAAATTATGTGATGGATGAGAATCTGGTGAGCTTTAGGCCAAATGATTTGTTTATTGATGTGCTTTTTCCTATCAATAATAAATGTTTTATTATTTTCTGCAAATACTGCAGATCAAAATCATATATGTGTGAGAAACTGATGTTGCTGGACCTCTGCTGTGAGTTATGGGTTCATTTAGGTCTCTCTCTCTCTCTCTCTCTCTCTCTCTCTCTCGATCTCGATCTCGATAAACTGTGTATTGTACACAACCCCAAAACCCACAGTCTCTCATTTTATCCACCAGCTTGCCTAGAAAACACAAACATTTCTAATGAAATATTAAAGGTTTTGCACCTAACGGGAATTGCTGCAAGTGTTAGACTTTATAATAAGGACATAATTTTCACTAATATTTGCAGTGTTTTCTGTAATATTCAGCGAGTTTCGCTTTTGCTTGTGTTTTGCGTACCTACTTTTTGGATCAGAAATGACTCAAACTGTTCCCTTAAAATTACGGCACTTGCAGGAACACAGCACTGCTTTCTGATACTGTATTGTAAATAACGGACAATCTTTCAAATTCACACATGCTTTCTTTCATATCAGCTTTGAAGTCTTCAATAATATTGACTTTTGCATGCAGGTTTGGCAAATCTGTGCTCAATTTTGTAAAGATTTGCTCTCCAATGCTGTTTTGGAAAAAAAAAAACATTGAGAATCTAATGAGATCTCATCTGTGATTTGTCTTTATATGAGTGTTTATAAACATGAAATAAACACAAAAACTTGAATCAGTGCTTCTAGGTGGTACAATGTGATGATGCAATGGTCTGTTTTGGCTTTGTTAGTAAATGCATTAGCCAAGCTCTGGTATTGCACGTTCGTGTCAGGTGATATAGTTCATGAGTCAGTGCTTTTAGCCCCCGGGGTCAAGCTTTTGAATTAATGAAGAAACCCAGTGCTGCAACAATATGATGTATTATCAGACTCTTGCCATGCATGTCAAAGACCCTCAATCTCTCCATACCTTTTTCCAGCACTGAGGCTTTTAAAGAAAAAAGTAGGCTACAAGGTTGTTGTTTTTAACCACCCTATTCTGGTTATTTGCTGTTGTATTATGTGTATTCGTTTCATATTGGTTGAAAAGACGAGATGTTGGTAGTTTAAAAGATATGTTAGTGCTGAATCTTGTTTTTCCCTCTGTCTTTTTGCTGGCACAGCCCGAGTCTTATCCCATCATGCCCTTCTTCTCTACATTGTGTCATCGTGTCTGAACCGATTTGGGAAAGCATCGAGCATTACATGTTTTTATTGTAGATCAAATAAAAGTTTGCTTTGCTGTCCGCAACGTCGAACACATCGGGGGCCTGGTGTTGTCGTTCGGCTTCAGCTGGGCTCAGACGTACACGAACCATATACAAGACCTCCATTTTCTCAAATATCCGCGGCTCAGACCTAATCAGGCGTGACTGATCCTTGAATCATTTACAAGAGGAACGGTTCCGTTGCATGAAAGTCTTTTCTTCCTGCACGCATGATTTTGCGAATAAACAGCATATGCTGATAAAAAGCAATCGCTTTAAGAAGCTCACACAGAATCTTTTGAGCTGCTTATGAGGTCCTCTTTGGGAAAAGATGCGTCGGACTTTAAAAAAAAATCCCAGTCATACAGATTTATTCCAGGCTGTTCATTGGATAAGCTGATATGCTTTGTCTGGTTATTGACCGGGTCTGGGTCAGTCCTGTTACACGCTGCCTATCAAACTCTACAGCACATTAAAATTAAAATATGCTGTGGTTTTAGTTTATTGAATTAAGTTCATATTACATTTATGCATTTGACATAAATTTTTTTCTAAAGCAACTTATAGAACATTACAAGATATACAATTCCTGGAATCAAACCCACAACCTTTTGCTCAGTTAATGCAGTGCATTTCTCCGTACCTGCTACACTAAAAAAAATTATTTATTAAACTTACTACATTTGTTTAGGGTACAGTAAGTGGTCACAATCAATTTATTTATTTAAACAAAAAAAAGAAAAAAAAACTTTTTTTTACATTTCACTTAAATAAATTGATTGCAACCATTTACCTTAAAAAAATGAATTAAATTAAATTAATATTTTTTTCAGTGTATTGCAGACAGATATTTGCTCTGGTCGAATTTTTTCTAAGTCGAACACACAAATAAACTTGTATACTGAAGGTAAGTTGCAATTTTATGTTTCAAACAGAGATGGCGATAGAGAGGCAAAAGGCGCAATATAATTTCTCGAATAGCTCTCGCTGTATTTAGTTTTTCTCTCCCATGAAGTCAAACACAGTTATTTTCATTATGTGGAACAAATGTAACCTTACCAGTGAAATCGTACCCGACAGATCAAAGTATAAATCATTATTATAAGCTTACCATTGTGAAATGAGAGAAGTTTTTCAACTTTTTTTCAACAAGATTTTTGATGTATGATTTGTTAACACTTTTAACTAAGTTAATCTACATACTGCGATGTTAAGCTACTTAAAAAAAAGTTAAAACAACTTGGTTATGCAAGTCAATTCAATCTACTATTTTAAGTTTTGACTTGTGATAAGTTGACATAACTTAATAAAATAATAAAAAACAAGTTGAAATTGTTTAACTTCATTTGTCAAGTTAAAGTAACATAAAATATATATAAAGAGTTTGGTTCCAAAATGCGATAAACGACATTTAAAAAAATGAGTTACCACCAAAATCAGTATTGTATCAGGTCAGTATTAAAAAGTTTTTATTCTTAAAACTTTAAATTCTTAATTTTACGTAAAATCTGATATCCGCAATGTTATTCTGTCATCTTTTCTCACTTTTTTCCCAAAACATGATAAACGCCAGTCCTCCTTCTCTGCAGAATGCAATAAATCCGCTCCACAAATCACAGCGCACCATTCCACGCATTGTAAACAACAATGACAGCGCATCGAATACACACGGTCTCCTAGTTTTCCTCATCTACTTTGTACTTCGTGATCAACAAACAAACAAAAACAAAATAGTTCTTTTGATGCCATTGATAAACCTGTGGTGGTTTTCTGTGGCGAAGAAGAAACGTAAGCCACTTGGACACTCGGGCGAATGGGAAATGCTGTATGCAGTATCAAGCTTCTGTCATGCTAACACATTGACCCCAGGGATTCTTATGAAAAACTTTCCATTATTTTACTCGAAGTCAACGAAAATCGAGCAGGACCAAAACATTTTACAGCTGACGACGTCCCAAGGATGACAGCAGCAATGACAGTGTTTTTAATATGACAAAGTAAATGTTTTGATTAATGCCATTAATGTTTATTTTTTTAATCAGTCTGTATCACTAGTCAACTAAATAAATATAATATGGCAAAGATGAATGCACATTAATATATTGATTCAATATAGCATTTTGGGAAAAAAAACAATTTTTATAATAAATCTTTGAAATTCGAAATATGGATTCGAATTTTTAATGTTATTATAACCTACAGTAAAGATGCTATGTGAAAGTTTGTAACAGAAAATAGTGGTTTTCATCTCATCACTTTCTTGGTATAGAAAACACATGTTTACCTAAATTAGTCAAAATGTGTTTATTGCATTTTGAAACCAAACTCTTCATATGTTGATTTGACATAAATGCTGCATTTTTTTACCTAAAATATCATTTTAATGAAACAGGATATAATGACACAGAGTGAAGTTGACTACAAGTTAAATATTATCCATATACATTTGCATTTTATTGCCAGAAAATATGAGTAAACACCACTGTTAAATGTATAATGGTGGTAAAAATGTCCATCCGCACATTTGTAAATCACTCACAAATTGATTTCGCAATAGCATGATAAACCATTTCAGTATAACACTTACTTCTGTTCTCAAATTGAGTGTGTAGTTGTATCAAATAGTGTAGTGTGTAATGTGTATTCGTTCCCTGTTATCACCACTGCCTGTATCTGATAGGAAAATCGCTACTTAATGGGAAGATAATGTGTCAATTAATTTTCCCTTAATGGTGGTGGAAAAAGGTGAAAGGAAAAGAAGATAATTGTGTTACTTTGGGCTCAGTCTCTTTTATCTTCGTCCGTGCAAAGACATCAAAGTCTTGTCTTTCTCTAATGCTGTTTCTCATACACAACTGTTGATTTATATCCACTGTGTGAATCACTTTTATAGACTTTGTACATAAGCGGCAAACCAAGCTCTTCGGTGTAAGCATTTGATGTTCATGCCAGCCTGATAGATCTTTAGGTGTAATTTTTGCCTTTTGACCCTTGCTTAGAAAGTGCTTCCTTGCATAATGACAAGAAAATATGCAGTGAATTACAAAAATAAATGTATTTTATAGACACTATGTGCATGATTTATACATTTTTTTTTAAGAATTCAATTTCAAGAGTTCCTATGGGAAAATTTCATTTTAGATCGTAATATGATTACTGATGTTAACGTCTTTGAGTCTTTTGAACATTTGGGAGGTTTCGAAATGTAAAGATCTGATGTTAATTAAATCTTTCAATGTCCACGCGAGAGTTAATTACAGCCGGCGACAACATCTCACCTTAAGAAATTATTTTAACATCTTTAACAAAAGTGTGATGCGTCCGTTTGATATTCAAACCTGTTAATGTAATACATTTCTATAAGCTGGAAGTTTCTGCATAAAATCACAGCATCTCAGCACATGGCTGTTTTTTCACATGATAAATCTGAGCGTAATCCAGCCGGCACATCTTGAACCCTAGAGCATTTACACCCAGTCTCTTTTAATGAGTGTCCCTATGGCTTTTTTCTAATCCTGGTTAATCTGTTTTAATGGTTTGACGTATCCAATAACCAATTCAGCCGGGAGGATTGGTTAGCCAGAGGGACCGCATTACTGGACGATGAATATTGGAAATCTGGGCCATATGCTTTAGATTTAAAAATTTTGCATTTGATTGAAAAATCCAGCGGGGAGGCAGGTGTTAGTTTTGATAAAAACGATATGCCATTGATTTAAAGCATTAGATATATAGTTTCGATCTGGAGAAGACCGCAGCTTCAGTTCATGGATTTTTATGATACGTATTTGTCATTATAACCGTGTTGGTGCTATTGAGTTTGTGAGGCATCATCTTTTCAAGAAACCTTTAAAGAAACTTCTTGAACTTATATTTAAAAAATCTTCTTCAAGCAACCGGTGAGCAATGAAAGCTCTGAAATGTCTTTGAAGGGCACGAATTACAGATGTTTTTCCCTTTCGCTCTGACAGTCCCGTTCGAGTGTCTCTGATGATATGTCATTGCACATTTCTCCTGTCAAGACTTCCTTCTGTTGCTCAATTAAGTCCTTAAGTCAGGATGTCAGGCGTTCTTCTGCCGAACCTTTTAAACGGTGAATGACGCTCGGAGATGACCTGTCACATCTTCTGATACCATAATTGATAGGTGCTGAATGTGTGAAGAGACTTCTAAAAAATAATGAGCACCTTTTTTTTATTTAGTTTTACTTTACACCCGTTTGGTGGCTCCAATTAAAATATCGCTGTCATTTTGAGGTCTTTACTGTATGCCTTGTGAATTGGGGTGAAGTTTAAAATGTGATAATGCATGGCCCAAAACTTGGACAGCTAGGCTCTTGCTTTTGTTTTTAGGGCTTTGCCTATGAAGCAAGAAGCCCTGAAGCAGCCGCATTTTCGTTTCTGTTCAGCGAGATGTTGTTAAGCGTGAATGTGATAACTGAGTCATAAATTCAAAGATGACTTTATGGAAATCAACATTATCTAAATGATGGAATCGGAACGCCTCAATGCTCCCCTCTTAATATCTTGCAGTCTTTAAAAAAAACCAATCCAGAAAGTTCCCATGATGCTTTGCAAATGATGCCTATGAAACTGTCCATGTACGGTACCCAGGAGGGCACTAGTTCTTCTTTAACAGATGGCACCTAGAAACAATAATGTGATTCTTTTTATAGCCACCTCAAGAACCTTGGGTTAACCTCACAAAACTTTTTAGGAACAGATTTCCCGAAATCAAATAAATGGAATAAAAAAAATATTTTTTTCTTAAAGAAGATTTACCCTTTGGTGGCATTGTTGTGCTTTTGTATAATAGTAAAGCCAGCCTAATCTCATGAGAAATTGTACATATTTTACAAGTTGGCTAATTCGTATCAATTCATACTAAGTTAATCGTGAAAAATCATACAATTGTCAAAAAAACAACAACGAAATCGAACCCCTAATCCCGCACCTAACCTCAACGACAGGGGTCAAGGCACATCGTACCAAAACTTACAAATGTGGTCCTATGAATTAAGACAAATTATCCAACTCGTAAAATATGAACAGATTCTTGTGAGATTGCGTTGGTACACTGTAAAAAAATTCTGTAGAAATTACGGTGTAGCTGGTTGCCGGTAACTTACCGTAGATTTACATTTATGTTATTTACTGGTAACATTTTGTTCAAAGTTAAATGAACATTAAACATGAACAAGTCTTTGTCTTTACAAAGTAAAACTAAAATAACAGCATCAAGAAACAAAATCTGAAGCAAAAAAATAGGTTGATGATGATTTCTGGTTCCCAGAATGCTTTGCATCAGGCTGTTATTGTATTGTTTCATTCTGTAAAGATAAAGACTTATATTAATAATAAAATATTTAAAATGTATTTAACTTTGAAACTTTTGCCATTAAATTACATAAATTTAAATCTATGGTAAGTTACCGGCAATCAGCTGCAAGTAACACTGTAATTTTTACATTTTTCTTCTTACCGTAATGTAATAAGGCATGTTATTTATATTGTTAAATATTAAAAA
The DNA here is from genome assembly GCF_027580225.2 of Misgurnus anguillicaudatus. Classification (NCBI taxonomy): domain Eukaryota; kingdom Metazoa; phylum Chordata; class Actinopteri; order Cypriniformes; family Cobitidae; genus Misgurnus; species Misgurnus anguillicaudatus. The sequence continues at coordinate 20,864,444 of NC_073344.2, read as the reverse complement.
CATTTTTAGTAATGCTTACTATACTAAGTGCTATTACTTTTTAAAAATTATAGTGTTTATACTGTAGGAACAAATTATCTGCTTTAATTTTAGGTATAAAAAACATGATCTTACACTGCAAAAAATTACTGTAGTTTTGGAGCTGTTTTCCAGTAACTTACTGTAGATTTACATTTATGTTATTTACTGGCAACAGTTTGTTCAAAGTTAAATGAACATTAAACATTAATAAGTCTTTGTCTTTAAAGCATAAATCTATAAAAATAACAGCCTCATGCAAAGCATTCTGGGAACCAGAAATCCTCATCAACCTTTTTCTGTTTTTTCCTTCATATTTTGTTTCCCAGAATGCTTGTGGGTGTTATTTTAGTTTTGTTCTGTAAAAAAATAAAGATTTGTTAATGTTTAATGTTCATTTAACTTTGAACAAACTGTTGCCAGTAAATAACATCAATTTAAATCTACAGTAACAGACAGCTACCACTATACTATCTACAGTATTTTACTGTAATTTGACCTATATGCATGTTTTTTTCTATTTACCCATAAAACAAAAGTGGTTTTTGCTAAAATGGCTTTGTTGTCATTACAGAACCCCTTTAAAAAAAACAAGAACAGGTTTTCAGAAGAATCTGCTGTAAAATAATAATGTCACATGCAATCTGAGTTGCTCTTGATATTTTTGGGTGACCTTGTCTCAGAGAAAGCATGTAAAGGACTGTTTTCTGCTTTTTGCCAGCGACCTTTCAGCAAATCTGCCTGTTTTCAGATCAGCTGGAATATTCAACAACAGTTAGCATCAGATTAGAGGGGCAGAATGATCCAGACGAGACCCGTGGCGAGTTTCGACACTAAAATGTCACAGGCCAAGGGGCTCAGAAATGCAAAGGCTGCGGATGGTGATGTATTTTTAGACCGGCGCGTCGAAAGTAACGCTTTACTTCATCAAAATGTGGAAGTGCGCGGTCTCTTGCTGATAGGAGACTGAACTTACTGCACTTCACGTCGCCTTTTATGTGTTTATGGCAAATTATCTTTGATGGAAAGACAGGTATAGTCTGCTCGCCATATGGCTGTCGGAAATGGAATGGAAGAAAATTCTGTCTGGATGTCACATTTATGGCTATAACTGGATTTGTTCGGATTGCACGGCACCTCCCCCCATCTCTCTTGGTCTCAGACACATCGTAAGGAGTCAGAATTCGTCAGACTGTTTTGTTGAATGGATTTTATAGTCCAGTGCATATGTGTCTATCAACAGTTTCTCTACAGCTCTCTCTCTCTCTCTCTCTCTCTCTCTCTCTCTCTCTCTCTCTCTCTCTCTCTCTCTCTCTCTCTCTCTCTCTCTCTCAAGCAGCTAATGTTGGCCTTATAATTAAATGTCATTAGTAATATGTATTTTCTTTATCTTTGTAATGGATGAAGGATTGTGGTGTAATTCATTAGCATTGCAAAACATCTTTATCTTAATCCATTTTTTAATCCGACTTGTTTTCCACTAACATTACACGTTTCTATCTGCTTTTACGATTTCAGTCATATATTTTTATGTATAGGGACAGATTTACTAACAGTAAAGTATAGAGAGTATTTTAAAGGGCACATATTATGCAAATCCACATTTACAAGGTGTTTGGACATAAATGTGTGTTGGCAGTGTGTGAACACAACAATCCTACAATGAAAAAAATCCTCCCTCTCCTTCCTTGAAATCCTTGAAAGTTTGTGATTATGGGGGAAAAATTCAAAGCCCTGGGAAGTTTGTGAAAATATACATACATAGATACAGTTCATAGAAAGTGCTTGAATCTATTTTATGCAAGAAGTTTCCTGGAAAAAAATCCATAGTATTCCCTGTGTAGTGTAGGATAATATCATAAAAATTCTAAACTTTTTAAGCGCACGTGCTAAACTGTTTGCTTTAAATGCTTATATATTATGCAAATGTTGATTCATACCAAAATGTTTTTTTGCATAGTTGTGTTTGACAAATGAAAACGTCTCGGGTTACGTATGAGAAGGGAACGAGACGCTGCGTCTCCCTTGCCATACTTCCTGCGTTCCTGTAATACCGTCTTCGGCAATATTTCAGATAGCGATATACTTTCTGGCTCCTGCTTCACCCTGTCTTTGACGTTAAGCCTCATCATTGGTTGAATTTGATATACACATTCAGACGCACTTACCCCTGGAGGCGTCCCCAAAGTGTCACAGCAGTGTCCCTCGAAAGGGAACTGTAACAACGTATCTTAAAAGGTAACACAATGTAACCTTGCTCTCACTTAAAATGTGTCCCCACATTTAGTCCTTGAATTTGAGGGTGTTGGACCTTAAAAGTCCTTTAAAGGTCCTTGAAATTGAAGTTAACTAAGGTGTGGGAACCCTGTCTCATTTGCCATGCTGTTTTGATTCTCTTGTTAATGTGACATCACACAAACAAGCCCCGCCCACGGCCACTGACTGACTGGTTAATTTTACTTTTTTAAAATGTGTTTGTTAGCGTAGCGCTAATGCGGCTAAATATACTATTGTCTCAGACTGTATTCAAATAAATTTATTTTAGCCGAAAGCGCTCACTGTCTGTTGATAAGTGAGTGAGGAGCAGTAGCTCATTTGCATTTAAAGGTACACACATGAACACAGCGCTTTTTTGCTCCCACCCTAATAGGGGCATCTTGGAAATGCTATAACAAATGATAACTTTACAGACATATTCTAGGCACACCTGAGACTTAAATTACATCTTGTAAAAATGGGCATAATATGTGTCCTTTAAAGTAATCACGCAGCATGATTTACTAAGGTTTGCCATTATTTAATTTAATTATTTAAAAAGCATTGTGTTGGTCATTATGATAATGAGATTTTTTGAGTGTTCTCTAACGTGTGCATTGTTAGTAAATCATCAGCAGAAATTTCCTCCCCCATCAGTGCATTTTTGATATTGCGCTTTCACCCTAACTTGCCCAGTTTAGTATATCTATATAGCCTACTGGAAAAAAGTTCATATCAACAAAGTTTTTATTTAACTTAACAAATTAAGTTAAATAATTTCAACTTGTTTATAAGTTATGTCAACTAAATATTAGTCAAAACCTAATTTTTTTAGTCAAAAACATTGTAGGTTTAATTGACTTGCATAACCAATTACTAAATTTGCACGCAGCACTGCAGCATTTTTACAGCACTGTAAAAAAATGCTATAATTCTGCAGCTGGTTGCCAGTAACTTACTGTAGAAGATAAAGACTGAAAATGTTTCATGTTCATTTAACTTTAAACAAATTGTTACCAGTAAATAACATAAATGTAAAATCTACAGTAAGTTACTGGCAGCTGGTTGCCAGTAATACCCATTAATACTGTAATTTCTACAGACATTTTTTTACAGTGAGTGATATTTATCCCATTGGCTTTTTCCTTGATTTTAAGGATCCTTAGTCTAAGAGTGTTTTAATTTTTGCAAGAGAGGCTAAGTTGTGATCGTATATTGCATACAAAATTGATTATTATGATGGATTGTTTTGATAAAAAGATATTCAGAATGCCTTCTCTTATAATAAAAACAAAGTTTTGATTCATTATATAATTGCTTTTCTGCTTGAGAGTCTTTAGGTCTTTTATTTCAAAACAAGACAAATACAGGAGTTTTTCTTCACTCAACTATTCTGTTTTTCCTCTCTGTTTCTCACAAGCGATGAATGTTAGTGACAGAAAGATGACAGAAGTTGTATTGCTTGCAGTAAACATTCACTGTTGATTATCTCTTATAAGCAATCCGAAGGTTTCAGGCCAATCAATGAAAGCTCAAAACTTTCTTTTATTGAATTCAATGTGTTTTTCCATACAGACTCATTTCAAGGACATGGGCATTTTCTATAGCGGGTCTTTGACAACATACAAAACTGAATTGCTATTAAGCACATTTATACTGCAGCGAGATTAAATTTGTCACCTCACAGTTAATTCTGTTAACTTTATTTTCCATCTCTGATCATCATAGACACATCAGCTCTATTCCATCAAAAAAAATGCAGTATGCATCATTGTGTATGCATACATTTTCATCTACGTTTACAGTATTCTTAATTTTTTAAATGTGTATATTATTAAAAATCAGACAGAATAGTTTAAGTATATTAAACTAAATTCGTACAAAGTATAAGTAATTCTTGGTGCTTTTTAGGGTGCTGTGCAGTTGACATTTACGCAATTGTCAGAGGATTTTATCCAAAGTGACATACAGGTCATTCAGGCTATACATTATTATTATGTGTGTTGTGTTCCCTTGTAAATCAACTATGTGGGTGTGTGCTGCTACCAGGTCACTAATACGTTCTGGCTGGTTGCTAGGGTGTTCTCCCAGGTCTCTATGATTTCCTGGTCCTTAAAGGGATAGTTCACCCAAAAATGAAAATTTAGTCATTATTTACTCACTTTCATATTATAACAAACCTGTATAAATGAACTAGTGTTGGGCGATATGCCCCATTTTGAGATCATTCTATCGTCAGCCCGTGAGATCACAGATACACGATAGTAACGACTGCCCCACTATTTTACTTATGACAAGTCACTTGATTGGTGGACAAAAAAGAAGCAAGGGCAACACCGTCATGACCGCAACCTTCTTAAAACTGTTGCCATTAATCCATCCGTGTCATTAAGTCTAAAATTTCCTATGTGCCAGGGAGTGGGAACAACAAACTCGCTGGTTTTAACCCTCTGCGCCCCTAACAACCTTTCTAGTGCAAGGAAATGTCAGAGCAGCACATATTATAAGTTCAGGTGCTAGAACGAGTCCATGCCACATTCATTCAGGTCCAAGATGCGTGCATTCAGGTCCGAGCAAGAGTCCAAGATGCGTCCATTTAGGTCCGAGCAAGAGTCCAAGAAACGCATTCAGGTCCGAGCAAGAGTCCAAGACGCGCGCATTCAGGTCCGAGCAAGAGTCCAAGACCTGCGCATTCAGGTCCGAGCAAGAGTCCAAGACGCGCACATTCAGGTCTGAGCAAGAGTCCAAGACGCGTGCATTCAGGTCCGAGCAAGAGTCCAAGACGCGTGCATTCAGGTCCGAGCAAGAGTCCAAGACGCGTGCATTCAGGTCCGAGCAAGATCCCAAGACGCGTGCATTCAGGTCCGAGCAAGAGTCCAAGACGCGCGCATTCAGGTCCGAGCAAGAGTCCAAGACTCGAGCATTCAGGTGCGAGCAAAAGTCCAAGACGCGCGCATTCAGGTCCAAGCAAGAGACCAAGATGTGCGCATTCAGGTCCGAGCAAGAGTCTAAGACGTGCGCATTCAGATCCGAGCAAGAGTCCAAGACGTGAGCATTCAGGTTCGAGCAAGAGTCCAAGACCCGCGCATTCAGGTGCGAGCAAGAGTCCAAGAAACGCATTCAGGTCCGAGCAAGATCCCAAGACGCGCGCATTCAGGTCCGAGCAAGAGTCCAAGACCCGCGCATTCAGGTGCGAGCAAGAGTCCAAGACCCGCGCATTCAGGTCCGAGCAAGAGTCCAAGAAGCGCGCATTCAGGTCCGAGCAAGAGTCCAAGAAGCGCGCATTCAGGTCCGAGCAAGAGTCCAAGAAGCGCGCATTCAGGTCCGAGCAAGAGTCCAAGAAGCGCGCATTCAGGTCCGAGCAAGAGTCCAAGACGCGCATTCAGGTCCGAGCAAGAGTCCAAGACGCGCGCATTCAGGTCCGAGCAAGAGTCCAAGACCCGCGCATTCAGGTCCGAGCAAGAGTCCAAGACGCGCGCATTCAGGTCCGAGCAAGAGTCCAAGACCCGCGCATTCAGGTGCGAGCAAGAGTCCAAGACCCGCGCATTCAGGTGCGAGCAAGAGTCCAAGACCCGCGCATTCAGGTCCGAGCAAGAGTCCAAGACCCGCGCATTCAGGTCCGAGCAAGAGTCCAAGACGTGCGCATTCAGGTCCGAGCAAGAGTCCAAGACGTGCGCATTCAGGTCCGAGCAAGAGTCCAAGAAGCGCGCATTCAGGTCCGAGCAAGAGTCCAAGAAGCGCGCATTCAGGTCCGAGCAAGAGTCCAAGAAGCGCGCATTCAGGTCCGAGCAAGAGTCCAAGAAGCGCGCATTCAGGTCCGAGCAAGAGTCCAAGACGCGCGCATTCAGGTCCGAGCAAGAGTCCAAGACGCGCGCATTCAGGTCCGAGCAAGAGTCCAAGACGCGCGCATTCAGGTCCGAGCAAGAGTCCAAGACCCGCTCATTCAGGTGCGAGCAAGAGTCCAAGACGCGCACATTCAGGTCCGAGCAAGAGTCCAAGACCCGCGCATTCAGGTTCGAGCAAGAGTCCAAGACCCACGCATTCAGGTCCGAGCAAGAGTCCAAGACACGCGCATTCAGGTCCGAGCAAGAGTCCAAGACTCGCGCATTCAGGTCCGAACAAGAGTCCAAGACCCGCGCATTCAGGTCCGAGCAAGAGTCCAAGACGCGCGCATTCAGGTCCGAACAAGAGTCCAAGACGCGCGCATTCAGGTTCGAGCAAGAGTCCAAGACGCGCGCATTCAGGTCCGAGCAAGAGTCCAAGACGCGCGCATTCAGGTCCGAGCAAGAGTCCAAGACGCACGCATTCAGGTCCGAGCAAAAGTCCAAGACGCGCGCATTCAGGTCCGAGCAAGAGTCCAAGACGCGCGCATTCAGGTCCGAGCAAGAGTCCAAGACGCGCGCATTCAGGTCCGAGCAAGATCCCAAGACGCGCGCATTCAGGTGCGAGCAAGAGTCCAAGACGCGCGCATTCAGGTCCGAGCAAGAGTCCAAGACGCGCGCATTCAGGTCCGAGCAAGAGTCCAAGACGCGCGCATTCAGGTCCGAGCAAGAGTCCAAGACGCGCGCATTCAGGTCCGAGCAAGAGTCCAAGAAGCGCGCATTCAGGTCGGAGCAAGAGTCCAAGACCCGCGCATTCAAGTTCGAGCAAGAGTCCAAGACCCACGCATTCAGGCCGAGCAAGAGTCCAAGAAGCGCGCATTCAGGTACGAGAAAGAGTCCAAGACCCGCGCATTCAGGTGCGAGCAAGAGTCCAAGACGCGTGCTTTCAGGTGCGAGCAAAAGTCCAAGACGCGCGCATTCAGGTCCGAGCAAGGGTCCAAGACACGCGCATTCAGGTCCGAGCAAGAGTCCAAGACGCGCGCATTCAGATCCAAACAAAAGTCCAAGACCCACGCATTCAGGTCCGAGCAAGAGTCCAAGATGCGCGCATTCAGGTCCGAACAAAAGTCCAAGACCCATGCATTCAGGTCCGAGCGATATCGCCAACTATCGTCATGAAAGACCGCTTTTAGCGATATGTCTGACGATCGTCGATACACGATACTATCGCCTATCGGCACAACCCTAAAATGAACACAATGGAAGAAACACGAGAATGAACATGAGGCATGTAACTAAAGCGATCATGAGCCCCCATCACTTCTATAGTAGGAAAAAAATAATATGAAGTCTCATGAATGGTTTGGTTACAATCATTTCTCAAAATATTTTCCTTTGTGTTCATCAGAATGAAGAAAATTTATTCAGGTTTGTAACAACATGAGTGTGAGTAAATGATGACAGAATTTTCATTTTTGCGAGAACTATCACTTTTTCAAATTGTGTCTCTCATTCATTGTAAGTCTGTATGGATTTGGTTGTGTTTTCCACAATATTTATTTTTCATTTGATACCTAAGTTTCTCTCTAAGGTGTAATGTACTCTGAATACTAACACGATTACATGCTGACTTGGCTTTTTCTCTGCCCTTTCACTTCCATAGTATTATTTTTCCTACTATGGAAAGCAATGGTGCAGATGATCTGCTGATTAGGTTTTTTTACAATATGAAGTAATATGCCCATCATTTTCCCATGAAGTTTTTCTCAATATCAAGAGTTTATGGTGGCATTATGCAAATGTATAAATGCCAGTGATCCTGAAGCAGAAAAGTTTTTTATGAACTTTTTGACTTCACTAATGCATTTTAAATAGTTCGGTAATGTGATCTTTTTTGGTTAAAATATTCAGAGTATCAAAATTAACAAGATCATTAAATATGTATGCGTAACAGTTACTTTAGATTCTTTAGTAAAATAGCATAGCATTAATATAGCTTCAGCCATTGGGATGTAAATTTTCCCATAACAAACAATAATACATTTTTTAATTCAAATTAGCATAAAGACACTAACACAATTAGTCCCATGTTGAATAAATACTTCATGATTTTATTAGATCATTAGTCGGTCCTCATTATGAAAACAAGATTGTTTCGCATTCTGAGGGTGCTTAACTGTCATGAAAATAATGTGACAACTCGTCCTAAAAACAGGCTTTGTTTATTTTTTCATTCTTTTGATTAGCAGGAAAAATATGATCCAGATATGTTGTTGACAGGTTTCACGAGAAGCTCTCTCAGCCCGAGCAGAAGTCAACATCAGGCGCGGACAGATTGACAGACGGAGAGCATTAGTGTGCATGCGAGTAAAAGATGCATCTGAGGAACACGGTCATGTAATCACACCCTGTGTGTATTTGTGTGAGTGTTTGTGAGGCCTTAACAGATTGCTTGCCCATTGAGTTCTGACCTTTACTGGCAGGAGAACAGTATAAAACCAAAGGTTGCACCCTACAGTCAGGCTGAATACTAACTAGGCCACATCCAGCTGTGTTTCTTTGCCCAAGGTAGGGATGAGAAAGTGAAGATTTCACAGCCGTGTCAATGTAATGTGGAGATTTTCAGGGACCTTTGAACCGAACTGAAGGATAACCTCCCGGCAGAATAAGATCAAGTTTTCATTACCGTTGTGCAGACGGATCAGGGCGTAGAGACAGCGAAACAGATCGTGGAAAAGCCCGAAACAATGGAAAATAATTGACTGGTACAGGAAAACACACAGTGTATCACTGAAAGAGTGAAGACGAGACGAGATGATTGACTGGTCGGGTAGTGGGATTGACTAGCGAGTTTATTTTGATGTATTTTTGTCATATTTACGTTTGTTAGCAAGACCGTTTGTTATGGAGAGGTTGTGTGTCTAAGTTTAGCACCCGATAAAATTGACAAATCAATAAAATGCCTGTCACATTTTATTGCCATAAATATGATGTATTTCGGAGATGAATGTTGAACCATGCAGAAAAGACCATTTGAATTTAGAAGTTAACGAGAACCTTATTTTTTATTTCATGTTGTCTTTAAAGCTTTCTAAGCAGTGCTTTTTAAATTAACTCAATAGAGACAATTGCTGTCAAGCAATGTTACCTTTAATATACATAACCCAAAGGCCTTGATTTGTTTTTTGAGGACTTTGATTTACATTTACATTTATGCATTTGGCTATAATCCAGAGCAACTTACAGTACAGTGCATTTAAATGATACATTTAACCAGTCTGTGTGTTCACTGGGATCAAACCCACAACCGCAATGCTCTACCGGTTGAGCTAAAGAGACACTTTGATAGTTTATTGCAATTACAGCATTTAATCCCTATAGTAACAAATCTCCCTAATTGCTGTCAGATGAACATTTAGCTGACCTGACATACTGGACTAACACCAAGTCAATTTTTCATTCATCTGTTACCATCACTAATAGATTTAGATGTGCAGTCTTTTTAAAGGATTAGTCAATTTTCTTAAAAAATCCAGATAATTTACTCACCACCATGTCATCCAAAATGTTGATGTCTTTCTTTGTTCGGTCGAGAAGAAATTGAATTCCAGGATTTTTCTCATTTTAATGGACTTTATTGGACCCCAACACTTAACAGTTTTAATAAAGTTTAAAATTGCAGTTTCAAAGGACTCTAAACGATCTCAAACGAGGCATAAGGGTCTTATCTAGCTAAACGATTATTATTTTTGGCCAGAAAAATAAAAAATATGCACTTTTATTACACGGCTCTCTGGAATGCTTGATTCTGATTGGTCAGTTGACACATTTGCAGGTTCGTTCTTTTCAAATAATAACCGCTCCAAAGTAATAACGCATAGCCGGTGCTACTTGTATGTTTTAAATCCCTCCACGCCAACAAAGATTACTGTTTGGCGCCATCTTGTGACAAACACTGGACCACCACAATTAAGAATGGAACATTTTGACATTCATTTTAACATGTACGGAAAAAACAAAACATTTAAACAGCGGATAGAAGAAAGAGCAACGACAAGACACAGAGAGCTTACTGAGACTGAACTTGACAAAATAGAGCATGACATCTATGAAGCCAACACACAAAAAAATACAGAATGGTCATTAAAATTTCTCAAAGACTGGCTAAAAAAGAAAAAAATGGAGACAGACAAGTATGAAGCAGAGGATCTTAATAAGGTATATTACGATCATTTTATGCATCTGTGCAAAGTTTCGCGGAAGGATAAAAATGTTAATTTAAAACAAATATGCCAATAAAATGTTTCAAATTCATATTCATGTCCAGTTTATTTTTCTTATGTGACAAGTAGCCGTGTAATAAGCGGGATAATGTAGAGGCAGCAGGTAGTTATCGGGTAAATAAGCCCCTTCAGTGTGATACAAGACGTAGATTATCCCTTACTTAATCTACAACTTCTTGTCTATCTCCGGTCCTGTGACGTGCCAGGCTGACCTCACGTAATTGCGTAATGACATTGAAAGGTCACGTGTTACATACAGTATATAAAAAGCACATTTGCGGACCATTTTAAACAATAAACTGACTCAAAGTTGTGGTTTAAAAGTGCATATTTTTTATTTTTCTTGCCAAAAATGACAATCGTTTCGCTAGATAAGACTCTTATGCCTTGTTTGGGATCATTTAGAGTTCTTTGAAACTGCAATTTTAAACTGCATTAAAACTGTTAAGTGTTGGGGTCCATTGAAGTCCATTAAAATAAGAAAAAACATAATTTCTTCTTGACTGAACGAAGAAAGACATCAACATTTTGGATGACATGGTGGTGGGTAAATTATCTGGATTTTTTTTTTTTTTAAGAAAATTTACTAACCCTTTAACTCTTTCCCCGCCATTGACAAGTTATCATGTCAGTTATTAAGAGAAAACACTTCCCTGCCAATAACGCTTACCCAACTTATAAAACAATTAAGAACTAACTTATTCAAAAACAATAAAAACTCTGTGTATGTTTTGATCATTGTTCTGAATCTGATCGCTAACAAAGTCCTTTACAAAAATGAAATTATCTTTTTGTATTTTTGAAGAAACTTACCCATATCTGAGAGGTGATGAAATGAGAACAAATGAAGATAGGATGAAATGGGTTATTTCGTTTTTCGTTTGTTTGTTTGTTTGTTTGAAGATGGTCTGCTCTTTCATTAGATATATTGTATAGAACATTTTCTGGAAGGAGTTAATCCCACACAAAGATTTTGTGATAATAGATAAGAGGTGGAACAAGGAGGAATAATGTTGGCATGCCGATGTTTTACTCCACGTCAAATGTTTTGAAACATTTGGTGTCAATGTTATTTTCATGTCACTGTTTTATTTTTTCTTGTATGCGTGTGGTGAGGTTTTGAACCAGCTTTCTATGTCAATACTGTCAGATTGCGTTTGTCACATAGCAGCTGTTGATAGCTAAATATTTTCTCTATCTCAGACTGGTATGTCACTAAAGAGTTCTGACTCTGCAGAAGTGCCCGTTAAGTTTATTTAAAGTAATCGCTTGTTATATATTATAGTAGTGCTTATTATACTACTTTTTTGCCGAGATTGTGCTTGCATGCTTGCGCGCGCGCGTGCGTGCCTGTGTGTGTGCGTGTGTGCGTGTGTGTGTGTGTGTGTGTGTGTGTGTGTGTGTGTGTGTGTGTGTGTGTGTGTGTGTGTGTGTGTGTGTGTGTGTGTGTGTGTGCGTGTGCGTGTGTGTGTGCGCGTGTGCGTGTGCGCGCGTGTGTGTGTGTGTGTGTGTGTGTGTGCGTGTGTGTGTGTGTTGGAACAGATTCCATAACAATCCTTTAAATGAATTTGCTCAGCTGGTTGTCGGTGCCAGATTGAATCTAAGTGAGTCTATGAAATCTACTCTGAGCTCAGGTCTCTATTAAGGTTGTGCCTCTAGAAAAGTGTTTTTTAAATGGGTTTACTTAAGGATTTTGCTTTAAGGCTTTGTGAATTTGTGGCAATCCAGCATAGTGGCAATTTTTTTCTATTTCTCTTAAGTAAGTTTAATTGTTCATAACAAAAATGATACTGATATGCATGAATTACAGTTTTGGTTTCTAAGTGGCATTCGGAAAATATTTGAGAAAGCAACAGAAAACATGCTGTGGTAGGTACAGTACAGTATGAATCTTGTTTATCCATGCTGAGCTTGTATTCACTGGGTGTTTTATTCCAGGTACGCAATTCTGTGTTATTTTCAACCCAATTTGGGTCAAAAAGGGACAAAACCAGCCGTTGGGTTAAATTAACACAGAAAATGGTAATATATTACCTAACAATGGGTTAAAATAATTCAGCATTTTGGGTTAAAACAACCCACCACAGGTTAGATTAATAATATATTTATTTTTAATTTAATTTAATTACAGGTTGGGTTCGTCCCTTTTTGACCCAAAGTAGGGTTGAAAATAACCCAGCATTTTGTGCAATGTTGTTCCCTTTCAAGGTAACTCAATGCTGCGTCAATAAATGAAACTTTAGCATTCTTCCCCAAAGTGCCATTTTATGACACAGCATCTCATTCCCTTGTAAGTTGTAACCGAGATGTTCCCTTTTGAGGTAACTCTACGCTGCATCATAAAATGACACTTTGGAGAAGAGCGCCAAAGTATCATTTCATGATGCAGCGTCTCATTCCCTATCTCAGGGAACCGAGGTTACAGTTGTAACCGAGACGTTCCCTTTCGAGGTAACTCTACGCTGCATCATAACATGACACTTTGGGAAAAGCGCGTCTCAAGGAACCAAGGTTACAGTCGTAACCGAGGCGTTTTTCAAAACAGGCGATCTACTGTAGGAGTTTACAGACCCCTTGAGATACAATGAAGCACATTAACTCTTTCGCCGCCAGCGTTTAAAAAAAAGTTGCCAGCCAGCGCCAGCATTTTTATAGTTCTCTTTTTATCACCTCTCAAATATGGGTAGGTTTCTTCAAAAACACAAATTTTTGAGCAAAAAGCTGAGATAATTCAATTTTTGTGAAGGATTTTTGATAGAGATCAGATGCAGAGCGATCTTTAAAACATACACGGAGTTCTTTCACGTGAGGTGCTACTTCTGGGTTGTATAAGTTGCGTAAGTCCACCTGGAGGATAATAGGCAGGGAAGCGTTTTCTCTTAATTGACGAGTTATCTCGTCAATGGCAGCGAAAGAGTTAAATAAAGCAAAACCTAAGTTCAACTCATTTATGGAATCTGAGAGTGTAAAAAATTTAAAACATTGACAAAATTGCCTTTAAACTTGTCCAAATGAAGTCCTTTGCATCACGTATTATTATTGATAGATCTTTATTTATTTACTGTAGAAAATTTACAAAATATCTTCATGGAACATTATCTTAATATCCTTATGATTTTGGGCATAAAATTGATCATTTTGACCCAAACAATTACCTAATGCTACAAAAATACCCATGCAACTTTAGACTGGTTTTGTGGTCCAGGGTTACATTTATTCTGTTCGTCAGCGTCTGACTTTACAACTGAGAGTTAAAAGCATGGTTTCCACTTTGTCCCGTCATCGATTCCCACATGCGGCTCGCTATCTCAGCAAATTCTCCCCGGTTTGCAATGCAAATGCTGAGACAACTGTGTGTACTTTATCTAAACCTCACCAAAGAGACGCTAGCAAGAGCAAATATGTGATCGTTGTGTGTACATGCTGGTATTACAAAGTCTGTTTGTATTGTGTGAGGTATTAATGCTCCGCTGGAGTCTTCGCTGGGCTTCAAAGACTTTGAGAATTAGAAATGGAAATTGAACAACACAAATGTGACGCTTGAAAATAAGGCATGCCCCCCACACACATTGTGCAAGATGAGTCGATCAAGCTTTGAAAACCTATTGTTTATTGAATACAAATTAGGTGTAGGAGGAGTATTAGATAAGTGTTGCGCAAACGACATCATGCTGTTGTTTTGCGACACACAAAGAGCAGATTCATGGGATGTATTCAAACCATTTCATACATTAAAAGTTTCTGCGGAAATTACTTTGCATGTGACTGCCCATGACCCCTATATGACCAACTCGTGTGCTATTTTTGTTTCACCTAAGATAAGCATGTAACCTTCAGGTGACATTTCATGTATGGTAAGGCTATTATTGTCATACGTGGTGTAAGCTAAAGCCAAAGTTTCAAGGTTTCGAGTAGGAGTGTGTGGGGTGGGACTGTGGAGAGAATTGTGAATGCTCGAACAACTCGCTTACATATACCGCTAAAGAATAGACTGTATGATATGGGACAATACGAAGGCAAGGCCACGTATCCAAGCTCGATAAAGACATACAACCGCATACAACTCCTGTAACTTATGAATAGACTCTTTTCATTCTGTTGATTTATTTTTGATAACGTGTGGTCCACGCATCGAAATGTAATTTAAACCTTGAAAAACGAAATTTTTGCTGATTTTAATAAACAAAGACAATGCGGTTTTGACATGATTCATCAGGTTTCGCATAAACTTGTGGAGTCCACGTGAGCTTAAGTGCACACTTTTTTTGCTTTCTTGTTTGTAATAGTTGGCCTTTCTTATCATTTGTATGTTATACAGTGTCTTTGCTGTCCAGAGAGCAGAAATGGGCAAAATTACGAAACCTGGCACTGTTAAAAAACAAAAATCGTATCAGAGCTCAAGAAGTCAAGGCAAAGTTTGACAGATGAATTAAAGCTAAAGTCAAGAAATGCAATCCTAAATTTGTTTACAGAATAAAAGGCCGTTCACATTATAATGATAACTATTACGATAAATATATTAGCGTCCACACCACCATATTCACTCGCTAGATGCAGTACTCGCGCCAATCATTTACCTTCAATGGGATTAACTGATATTGCATATTTCCTTTAAGCAAAAACGTTTGTAATTGTTCACACATTAAATGTATAAATATGCAGTTCTTGTTGCATTTACCATGCAGATGTCCTCAACACACTGCGTTTTGCGTATCTCTAAACAGTGAATCTAGTTTGTGTAATATAATATCTGATATTTGATTGGCTATGGTTTATCGTTTATCAGTTAAAAAAATCACTCAGCAAATAATCCCAACGATATCGTTTCTTGTATCTTTATCATTATGGTTGGGGTGTGAACTCCGCTATTCTCTTTAAAATAAATTGAATTTCAAAACTGTATTTTTTTATAGTTATAGTTATAATGTGAACAGTACAAACCCCCTAAGGTGATATTGGAGTAACAAAATATAAAGTTTAGTTTCATCTGCTCACGCGAAACCTTAATGTGCAGAATTTTTTTTTGGTTTATTTTTGCGTGCTCACATGAAACTTTTGCGCATACACGTGAAACTTTTGCGGATACACGTGAAACTATCGCGCGCACATGCAATAGTTTCAAGCGAGCACGCGAAACTAAACGCAGTAGTTTCACGTGTGCATGCGGTTGTTTCACGCGCGCACGCGATAATTTCACGTAAGCGTGCGATAGTTTCACAAGAGCTAGCGAAACTAAACTTTATTTGATTTTTGGTCCATGTCTCCTTAGGGGCTCCATAGAACGGCCCTGAAGTGTTTACAGAATTTTGCACCCCACTTTATAAAATAAAGTTATGTTAATGCAAATTTAATATGGAACCAAAGCGACTTAAAACTATTTATGTAGAAATCACAATTACGAGGTGATAGAAAGTTGATGTTTAATGTAAATTTCAGTTTATTCAAAGAGAATTACGATGCATTTTAGATAAACACAACCTTTTTAGCCTGATTTCGTACATAGAATTCGTACATATTTTACTAGTTGGCAAATTCGTAAGAATTTGTATGTTAATAGTGCAAAAACACACAATTATCGTAAAAAAAAATAATAACAAAACCCCAGACCTAACCAACATCATGAGGCAAAGGCAAATCGTACAAAAATGTAAGAATGTAATCGTACAAATTAATACGAATTAGCCACCTTGTAAAATACATGCAAATTGCCAGATAGCGAATTAAGATAGGCTAGCAATGGAATTTTTGAACCGAGGGTCGGGGGATACAAAATATGTGTTTGAAGTGTCCTGTGTGTGTGGCTCGTCACAGGGGCGTCACTAGGCCCTTTTTAGGGGGGCTTCAGCCCAGCCCCCCTAAAAATTATTTGATTCATTAATTTGTGATCGCGTCAGTCACCTATAAAAACTCTTTAGAAAAGGCAGCTTGCTGCGTCAAGTTTCGGCTCCTCCCCTGATCTGAGTCAGCATGGATTTAGCGCGTTTTTCAATCCGCAGGGGGGCCGAGCAGAGCGAACACATCAGTAGTACAAGGTGTGTGCAAGGCGGACTGGCGGCTGTTCTGGCCCGCCGTGCAGTCAGCGCAGGTTGACATGTGAAAATAATATGATATGATTGAATGACGGACCTCTTAAAATCTACGAATCAGGCAATCGAGGTGCAAAAATGCCAGCACATGAACTAACGTCGGCAACCCACTGCCTTTTTGGCTTTATCTAACAAATATGCAGCGCAAAGGAGAAGCAGAGAGAGACAGACGCAGCGAGATGCTGCAAAATCACAGAAATATTCGCCAAGAAGGGAGCAGGTCAGTCAAGTTACCAGTAAAGTTACCAGTAAACGCACACATCTATATATTATTATTGCTGATTAACGTTACATGTTTTAAAGTCAGGTGCTGGCGTGATGCATTGCTTAATGTACAGTTGCTCTTAACGCATCAAGCAGATAATTTCATGCAGCAAAACAAACATCAGGTGATTGTGAAGTTTATCATTTTATAAAACTTGTTTTTTTGTGGAAAAACTGGTTTAAAAGTGCAAATCAAGCTTTTTATGGCAATTTCACCTTATATTTGCAGTTCTTTAAAATAACTTTTTAAAATCTAATAATATAAGTAAAGTATAGGTTATTAAATATGTTTTTTTCATTTAAAATATTAATATTTAAACATTTGAACTCCTTCCTTTTAAAAAGTGTATGCCACATGTGTATTTGTCTGTGGTATGGTAGACTACATTGTGTATTACTAGTAAGTTTTTGAGGGTACACCTACTAGACATAGGGGCTTCCCAGACAGGGCTTAAGTCTATAGTTCAAGACTAAAATGCCTGTTTAAGTTTTAGTTCTTAACTAAAAGTAGCTTGCACTAACATATCTTAAAATACATCAGTCACATTGTTTTGTCTCAAGATGCACACCTGTAATATTTTTGTAAGGTATGTTTGTAAAAACTACATAAACATCATAATATAACTAAGGCCTAGTCCTGGCTTAATCTAAACCCTGTCCTGAAAACCACATCATACTGCATCTTGACAACTCAGTATTAAGGTAGATCAATTGTTGGTCAGTCCCCTTTTCTATATTTAAAATCTGTATAAATTTGTTCCCAGATTAACACAGTGTCTATATCAACAATTAATATTAACCTTTAAGATAAATTACAATAAAACAGTAAAAACAGTAAAATGATGTGTTTGTACTGGAAACGTGTGTTGTGTATTTGCACAGTGAATAATGAATCAGGAAGTCATTGTAAAAAAATCTCCATTCCCAACTGAAAATGTTCTTGTCCCATTTATGAAACAGGGAATACAATGGAATAGTGGATTGCAATAAGGTTGGTATACAACCCTACCGTAATAGTAAAATAATATTTTTTTAAATCATACCCTTACTCGGGGCTGAGCCCCCCTAAAAGGAAAATCCTAGAATCGCCCCTGGCTCGTCATGTCAAAATATGTGTTTGGTGCATCATGTGTCATCACAAAATACATGCCTGCTGCAGACGCGTAAAAAAGGGTTTATGATTAAAGAGATGCTGCTTACTTTCAAAAAATACTTGCAACACACTAACTTAACACTAAACTCTGATTACACGAGATTTAGCGAGTATCGCATGCGTCTCTTTTATCATAAATCCCTTTGAAGCCTCTGCAGCAGGCTTATATCTTGACATGTTGTGTGATGCACATGGGTTCACATGACACACCAAACACATATTTTGACATGACGAGCCAGACACATGACGAGCCAAACACATGACGAGCTAAATACATGTTTTGATGAGCTTCGCATCGTGAGCCTTCGAAAATGTAGTCACTGGATGCCACCGGTTGACAAAATTCTGTACCACTATACAGGAGCTATAAAGGTGTTGACCTAATGCCTATGTTTGCCTACACATACTTTAAATCTAACATATGCAAATGTTGTCAAAACAATATAGTCTACACAATTTTCTTTTCATAGATCAGTGATGCATTTGCCTTTTTATCCGGGTTCGACATGTTTTGTAGAAAATTTTTCTTCAGATGTTTTATAATAAAGGAAATGAGTCCACTCCATATGTTTTCTTTTCATCTCAGACACAATGCTCTGGGAAAAATAAATCTTGACTTGCATCAGAGAGATGCAATTCAGTATAGAGCTGTTATGATGTTTGATTTTGATTCAAAGAATCCCAGGACTCAGATCACATAAATACAGTTTTATAGCTCATCTTGCTTTTGAAATTCGTGGAGTTCGGTCTAACCGAGGCACACAAACAATAACGTGAGACAGAGAGAAGAAAACAAGCACGAGGAACAAAGATTAATGGATATTTAATGAACTATAGAGGCCCTTCAGAATTAAAACGCTGCGGCTTTGACAAATGACATCAACGGTTACAGGTAATGAGAAACTGAGCGCGCTCATCTAACAAAGAGTTTCGCAAAAACAACTGTCAGAGCGCCAAAACTGGGATTGATGCTACTGTAATTTCAGTACTGTTTGAAACGAACACAGTAGGTTTATGTGGTACTTTTGTTATTGTACATAAGGGAGAAGTACAAAGATCATACACTGTTATAAAATACCAATTTTGTTCAACATTTTTTTACATTTATGCATTTTGTGCAAATACAGTGCCTATAACAGTGTGTCATAGGGCTCCAAGATTTTGGAGAAAATGTGATATGTGATAACTTCCTAAATAATGCGATGTGGGATACGATAATGCTTTAGGTTTGTAAAAACTATTTGAGTTATATTAAAATATAAAAAATGAAATTGATACGTCATATTCTTTTTTGAAAAAAAAATAGTTCTCTCTGTCTCACCAGTCTGTCTGATATCTGTATTAACCTAATACTTTGACTATAGATAACCTTTATCACAATCATTTGAGCCAAATCTTCATGCGTATAAATAGCACGCAGTTTGAAAAGTCGTCCAATACATACACCAATTTCCAATTTTGTGTGCATATGATACGCCAGTCATTCCCGTTTACTTAATACGGAGCATCTTTTCGTGTCGTTTTTATTATTGGTTTTTTATCATTGTCTCTTGGGTTTGGGGTTAGAACAACTTTTTGTTACATACAAACATCCTAACCCAAACCCCAATTCTAACCCAAACTCTAAGTGACCATGGTTTAAAAATAGACAAAAACATGGAGAAATGTATATATTAATTGACATCCTAAAACGTATCCCAAATCTAACCCCAAACCCAAGCGACAATGGTTTAAAAAAAATTTTTTTTTGAAAAACCAAAACATAAAACAACACGAAAAGATGTGCCGTATTAATTGAACGTTGAGATCTGGCGTATTATATGCACGCAAGTTGGAATTTGCCATATGTACTGCAAGACTTTTCACACTGCACGCTATTTATATGCATTTCCATAACACTTGGTCGGTAATTTAGTTATTGCATATCATTACTATGTGCGTATAGCCATATGGACCTTTCAGATATTTTCGGTATGTATTCTTTGCGATTGACCTTTTGCGCAGTGTTTCTATCAATCTAGTAAATGTGAATAAGATCAACCCAGTAACTTAGTTTTGGTAAACCATTTTCTGCAAGCATGTGAAAAAATCTACCCAGTCTCATGTAGATGCGTATAAATAGCACGAAGTGTAACAATTGTGCAATACATACGCCAAATTCCACTTTGGCATGCATATGATACATACGCTAATCCTTCCCATTCACTTAAACGGCACATTTTTTGTCATTTAATTTATTTATTGGTTTTTCGTTTTTTTTTCCGTTTTTTAAACCATTTTAGCTTGGGTTTAGGGTTAGATTTGAGATTCGCTTAAAGAGGTTATTTAATATACATGTTTCTCCATGTTTTTGTCTATATTTAAGCCATGGTCGCTTGGAGTTGGGGTTAGGATGTCATTTTTATATAAGAAAAAGTTGTTCTAACCCTAAACCCAAGCGAAAATGGTAAAAAAGAAAAAAACGACAAATAAAACAACAAAAAAAGATGCGCCGTTTAAGTGAATGGGAAGCACTGGCGTATCATATGCATGCCAAAGTGGAATTTGCACGATTTTTACACTTCGTGCAATTTATACGCAACTCCGTGAGACTGGGTTCGAAAAAATAGGTCATTGAAATTTGGCTCCCCTTGTGATGTCAGAAGGGGGTAATATCGCCCTTTAATCTGCACTAGCCAACCACAGCACTGCCATTTAATGCAGAGATCAACTCATTTGCATTTAAAATCACACAGCCAAAAACTGCACATTTTTGTTTACATCTACAAAGTGTCAATTTTAACATGTTATAATAAATTATCTATATGATATTTTGAGCTAGAACTTCACATACGCACTCTGTGTACACAAAATATTTATTTGACATCTTAAAAAAGTCTTGTGAAATGTCCCCTTTAACTGCATTCATTCATACAGTTATGCTAAACTACACAAGGCTGTAATTGATGTAATGCAAAACACAAATGCTGACCTACTTTACTGTGTAAAGTATCGACAGCAGTTATACGATCAAAAACATGTTTAGGATATGGGACTGATATAATTCTGTACCAACACTTTTTTTGCTGATGTACGAACTGTGAGGGTGTTGTGGGTGGGGCTTTAATCCGGCTATTCTGATCGGTCATTTATGAAGTATCCATCAGTGGAGCGTATATATGAGGACGATAAATCTGGCACTGGAAGGACGTGTGTGTTCTCGCCCTCCGAGTGGTTTGTATTGCCTGTCTGTCGGGTTGATGGATGGTCCTCCGCTCCTGGCGGACTCTCCAGGTCTCACGGCAACAGCGATGTCAGCATGTAGCTGGCCAACAGCGGCATCATAAACAAATATGATTGACAGCACAGACACGCCCTTTTGTTACAGGACCTGGACTGGGAGGCATCTCAGGGACATAGACACTTGTTGATAAGTGGCAGTGCGGAGGGGGGTCACAAAACAACACAGGCATATTCAGCCCTCAACTGCCTTTTTTTCCAGAAAAAAATCACCCCATTTGTGCGGCCGTGTTCGAGAGTTTGACGGCAAACAGCAGACCCTGTCAAACAAACACACAGCACTTCACAAAATATCTGCGGTGCATATTAATCGACATTATCGAACGATATGTATGCAGCAAACCCCCCGTCGATGGAGGGCTCTTCCAGATATCATAAATATGCAAAAATTGCCATTACTTTGTGTTTTTTGGTGGGGGTAATTTATGTATGTAGGCTGTAAAATGAACAAAAAAAACATTTGGTGGGTGTCTAATATACCACAAGTGGATACTTCCCATGTTATTGGTGCACATAAAACAGAGGAAAGCTACATAATGAACTGTAATTCAGAAAAGCATGCATATTGAAATCGATAAGTGGTAGCTTGCCTCCGTCATGAAGTCATGAAAGGATTGACTAAATTTAGCAGATTTACAAGTGCAGTAATTTTATTAAGCTCACTTTGTATTCTTGCACCACTGAAACCAATTTCTGACAGAGCACACATGTTTTCTGTGCATTTGCAACAGCAAAAAAATAAAACAAATATATATATAATATAAGAAAGTTTAGTGCTAGATTACAGTGGCGGCCTGTGACTTCATTTCTCGAGGGCGCTCGATGTGAAGTTCGTCACAACATGTATGTAGCCATCATGTGTGTGTCATTTCAAAATATGTGTTCTGCGCGTCGAGTGAACCTGTGTGCATCACGTGTTTTGTCAAAATAAGTGCCTGCTGCAGACGCGTCTAAAGGGTTTATAATAAAAGAGACCCTTGCGTTTGCCAGATACTCGCATAATCTCATGCGTAATCAGAATTTACTGTTAAGGGAGTGTCTTGCATGTATTTTGTGAACGTGAGCGTCTCTTTTATCATAAACAATTTTGACGCGTGTAGCAGGCACTTATTTTGACAAAACACCTGATGCACATGGTTCACATGACACAACAAACACATATTTTGAATTTGCGCCCCTTGGATGAGCATTCACGAGCCGCAACTGCTAGATTGTCCATTAATGATGTGTGTGGTTGCCACGTGGTGTTCTGGTCCTTAGTATTGGCAGCCGGTGTCTCTTCTACGTGCCTGCTACAAATCATCAAAAGGGTTAATAATAAAAAAGATGCTCACATTTTGCAAGACAAACTCTGATTACACATGAAATTAAGCAAGTATCTAACAAATGCAAGCGTCTCTTTTATCATAAATCCTTACGAAGCAGGCACATTTTTTGACAAGACTTGCAATGAACATGACGCACAGAACACATATTTTGACATGACGATCCACACACATGACAATGTTTTGATTGGTGTCTCATTCATGCCTCCTCAAGCCCCCACAGGTCCTTGATGGCATACCAGGTCCCTCCTGTGAATTTTATTGTGTCTTATTTTCTAACCCAACAAATCGATTATCAAAATTATCAACAAAAAAAAGTGTATACAGGGGCCGAGCGAGGGGTGGCTTCTGGGGTTTAAGCCCAGAATGTTTTGTCAATCTCTTTCAACTCTCGACGCTCAGAACCGAAAGCGGAAAAAACGCTGAGCGCCGGTTTATTTGAAAAACGCAGAGTTTCCATTGGAATCAATTGAAAACACTCTTTGAAACCCCTAGATTTGGGCTAAGCCCCCAATGTCTACAATGTCTGGCTCCGCCCCTGAGTGTGTATAAATTACAATAAATATATCTACTTTTTTTAATAAAAGCAGAACTATAAAATGAATTGTAAACACAATAAAAGCATATTAAATTATCGAATTTGTTACATACAACTGATAAAAAATATTTCTCAATAAAATTATACTATGTTTTCCCTTAACGCTTAAGCTTACACTCTAAAAATGCTGGGTTACTTTCAACCAGTCCTAAAAAATAACCCAAAAAATAAATAACCCAACAATGTGTTAAAGGTGCAGTGTGTACATTTTAGCAGCATCCAGTGGTGATGTTGCAAATTGCAACCAACGGCTCAGTACACCGCTTTTGAAACGCATAGAGAAGCTATGGTAGCCGCCACTGGAAAAACATGTAATTGACAGACAACTTAGTAAAAAAGTTTGTCCGTTTAGGGCTTCTGTAGAAACATGGCGGCACAAAATGGTGACTTCCACGTAAGGGGACCCTCTGTGTATGTAGATAAAAACGTCTCATTCTAAGGTAATAAAAACATAAAGGTTCATTATAAAAAGGTCTTTATACACCCCTGATAATATAGTTTTGTATAATATTTTGCATTTCTGTCAAGAGGTCCCTCTAAAAACTACACACTGCACCTTAAAAAAACAGCGAAACAACGCAGCATAATTACAGCCCAGTTGGTTGGGTTTGTCCCTTTTGACCCAACGCTGCATTTAAAATAACTCAGGATTTTTATAGTGTAATTGAAATGACAATAGCACAGTTTTCCTGCGTCTTTTATTGTATCTTTCCGGCAATTACAACAGCAATTTTTGTGTAATTGATTTTGTGAGCACAAGGTTTTGTGACAGAGAGTGTTCGGTGTGATATTACGACTTTCTGCCCTGCTAAACATTCTTTGCGGATGTTTGTTTGACTCTTTATAAAGCGATACATTGGTGTTACCCCTGAGAGGAGAACAGGGAAAAAAATTGCTGCTTTACAGATTGCTTTGAGGATAGATTGCCGGGGTTCAACCTGCCTTAGACAAAATCAAACACTCTTTGGAACAGAGGTGATTTTCTATACCCTCTTCTTTTCACATCAATCAAATTGCATCTAATGAAACAACACATTAATCCCTAATGAACGGTGTCTTGGAACAAATGTCATATTCTTTGCATTGTAATACCGATGACATTGTGGTAACACATTGCTATTGTACAAAGTTGTTTAACTCCTTAACTTGAGACCAACATTTTAAAAGCTACCTATTATTACAAGATGTAATATAAGTCCCACAGAGCATTTATTATACAGTAGCATGTCCAAAAAACACCTATGTGGTTGGGAGCAAAAATTGCGCTGTTTTCGTCTCTGTACCTTTAAATGCAAATGAGCTACTGCTCCCCATTTCCTTACTAAAAGAGACAGTGAGCTCTTTATGTGAAAATATGTCTT